>NC_139985.1:28065790-28270790 GCF_963993115.1 Abramis brama
TTGTGAACTAGGATAACAGTACCAAAGATCACATTCAGATTGGGACATGATAAAGGTGGCACTCGGATTTGAACCGGGGACCTCTTGATCTGCAGTCAAATGCTCTACCACTGAGCTATACCCCCTTTCAGAGAGCCCTTTTCAAAGTAAAAAAAAAAAAATCAGAGTAATTTTCTTAAATTCGTCTGTAGAAGTTAAAAGAACAAATTGTTTGGCTTGTGGGAAACTAGCATAACAGTACCAAAGATCAGATTCAGATTGGGACATGATAAAGGGGGCACTCGGATTTGAACCGGGGACCTCTTGATCTGCAGTCAAATGCTCTACCACTGAGCTATACCCCCTTTCAGAGAGCCCTTTTCAAAGTAAAAAAAAAAAAAAATCTCAGTTATTTTCTTAAATTCGTCTGTAGACGGTAAAATAACAAAGTGTTTGGCTTGTTGAACACTGGCATAACAGTACCAAAGATCACATTCAGATTGGGACATGTTAAAGGGGGCACTCGGATTTGAACCGGGGACCTCTCGATCTGCAGTCAAATGCTCTACCACTGAGCTATACCCCCTTTCAGAGAGCCCTTTTCAAAGTGAAAAAAAAATCTCAGTTATTTTCTTAACTTCGTCTGTAGACGGTAAAATAACAAAGTGTTTGGCTTGTTGTGAACTAGGATAACAGTACCAAAGATCACATTCAGATTGGGACATGATAAAGGGGGCACTCGGATTTGAACCGGGGACCTCTTGATCTGCAGTCAAATGCTCTACCACTGAGCTATACCCCCTTTCAGAGAGCCTTTTTCAAAGTAAAAAAAAATCTCAGATATTTTCTTAAATTCGTCTATAGAAGGTAAAATAAAGTGTTTGGCTTGTTGTGAACTAGGATAACAGTACCAAAGATCACATTCAGATTGGGACATGATAAAGGGGGCACTCGGATTTGAACCGGGGACCTCTTGATCTGCAGTCAAATGCTCTACCACTGAGCTATACCCCCTTTCAGAGAGCCTTTTTCAAAGTGAAAAAAAAATCTCAGTTATTTTCTTAACTTCGTCTGTAGACGGTAAAATAACAAAGTGTTTGGCTTGTTGTGAACTAGGATAACAGTACCAAAGGTCACATTCAGATTGGGACATGATAAAGGGGGCACTCGGATTTGAACCGGGGACCTCTTGATCTGCAGTCAAATGCTCTACCACTGAGCTATACCCCCTTTCAGAGAGCCCTTTTCAAAGTAAAAAAAAAAAAAAATCTCAGTTATTTTCTTAAATTCGTCTGTAGATGGTAAAATAACAAAGTGTTTGGCTTGTTGAACACTGGCATAACAGTACCAAAGATCACATTCAGATTGGGACATGTTAAAGGGGGCACTCGGATTTGAATCGGGGACCTCTTGATCTGCAGTCAAATGCTCTACCACTGAGCTATACCCCCTTTCAGAGAACCCTTTTCAAAGTAAAAAAAAAAAAAAAATCTCAGTTATTTTCTTAAATTCGTCTGTAGACGGTAAAATAACAAAGTGTTTGGCTTGTTGAACACTGGCATAACAGTACCAAAGATCACATTCAGATTGGGACATGTTAAAGGGGGCACTCGGATTTGAACCGGGGACCTCTTGATCTGCAGTCAAATGCTCTACCACTGAGCTATACCCCCTTTCAGAGAGCCTTTTTCAAAGTGAAAAAAAAATCTCAGTTATTTTCTTAACTTCGTCTGTAGACGGTAAAATAACAAAGTGTTTGGCTTGTTGTGAACTAGGATAACAGTACCAAAGATCACATTCAGATTGGGACATGATAAAGGGGGCACTCGGATTTGAACCGGGGACCTCTTGATCTGCAGTCAAATGCTCTACCACTGAGCTATACCCCTTTTCGGAGAGCCCTTTTCAAAGTGAAATAAAAATAAAAATCTCAGTTATTTTCTTAAATTCGTCTGTAGACGGTAAAATAACAAAGTGTTTGGCTTGTTGAACACTGGCATAACAGTACCAAAGATCAGATTCAGATTGGGACATGATAAAGGGGGCACTCGAATTTGAACCGGGGACCTCTTGATCTGCAGTCAAATGCTCGACCACTGAGCTATACCCCCTTTCAGAGAGCCCTTTTCAAAGTAAAAAAAAATAAAAAATCTCAGTTATTTTCTTAAATTCGTCTGTAGATGGTAAAATAACAAAGTGTTTGGCTTGTTGAACACTGGCATAACAGTACCAAAGATCACATTCAGATTGGGACATGTTAAAGGGGGCACTCGGATTTGAACCGGGGACCTCTTGATCTGCAATAAAATGCTCTACCACTGAGCTATACCCCCTTTCAGAGAGCCTTTTTCAAAGTGAAAAAAAAATCTCAGTTATTTTCTTAAATTCGTCTGTAGACGGTAAAATAACAAAGTGTTTGGCTTGTTGAACACTGGCATAACAGTACCAAAGATCACATTCAGATTGGGACATGTTAAAGGGGGCACTCGGATTTGAACCGGGGACCTCTTGATCTGCAGTCAAATGCTCTACCACTGAGCTATACCCCCTTTCAGAGAACCCATTTCAAAGTAAAAAAAAAAAAAAAATCTCAGTTATTTTCTTAAATTCGTCTGTAGACGGTAAAATAACAAAGTGTTTGGCTTGTTGAACACTGGCATAACAGTACCAAAGATCACATTCAGATTGGGACATGTTAAAGGGGGCACTCGGATTTGAACCGGGGACCTCTTGATCTGCAGTCAAATGCTCTACCACTGAGCTATACCCCCTTTCAGAGAGACTTTTTCAAAGTGAAAAAAAAATCTCAGTTATTTTCTTAACTTCGTCTGTAGACGGTAAAATAACAAAGTGTTTGGCTTGTTGTGAACTAGGATAACAGTACCAAAGGTCACATTCAGATTGGGACATGATAAAGGGGGCACTCGGATTTGAACCGGGGACCTCTTGATCTGCAGTCAAATGCTCTACCACTGAGCTATACCCCCTTTCAGAGAGCCCTTTGCAAAGTAAAAAAAAAAAAAAATCTCAGTTATTTTCTTAAATTCGTCTGTAGATGGTAAAATAACAAAGTGTTTGGCTTGTTGAACACTGGCATAAAAGTACCAAAGATCACATTCAGATTGGGACATGTTAAAGGGGGCACTCGGATTTGAACAGGGGACCTCTTGATCTGCAGTCAAATGCTCTACCACTGAGCTATACCCCCTTTCAGAGAGCCCTTTTCAAAGTAAAAAAAAAATAAAAAATCTCAGTTATTTTCTTAAATTCGTCTGTAGATGGTAAAATAACAAAGTGTTTGGCTTGTTGAACACTGGCATAACAGTACCAAAGATCACATTCAGATTGGGACATGTTAAAGGGGGCACTCGGATTTGAACCGGGGACCTCTTGATCTGCAGTCAAATGCTCTACCACTGAGCTATACCCCCTTCCAGAGAGCCTTTTTCAAAGTAAAAAAAAATCTCAGATATTTTCTTAAATTCGTCTATAGAAGGTAAAATAAAGTGTTTGGCTTGTTGTGAACTAGGATAACAGTACCAAAGATCACATTCAGATTGGGACATGATAAAGGGGGCACTCGGATTTGAACCGGGGACCTCTTGATCTGCAGTCAAATGCTCTACCACTGAGCTATACCCCCTTTCGGAGAGCCCTTTTCAAAGTGAAATAAAAATAAAAATCTCAGTTATTTTCTTAAATTCGTCTGTAGACGGTAAAATAACAAAGTGTTTGGCTTGTGGGAAACTAGCATAACAGTACCAAAGATCACATTCAGACTGGGACATGTTAAAGGGGGCACTCGGATTTGAACCGGGGACCTCTTGATCTGCAGTCAAATGCTCTACCACTGAGCTATACCCCCTTTCAGAGAGCCCTTTTCAAAGTAAAATAAAAATAAAAATCTCAGTTATTTTCTTAAATTCGTCTGTAGACGGTAAAAAAAACAAAGTGTTTGGCTTGTTGAACACTGGCATAACAGTACCAAAGATCACATTCAGATTGGGACATGTTAAAGGGGGCACTCGGATTTGAACCGGGGACCTCTTGATCTGCAGTCAAATGCTCTACCACTGAGCTATACCCCCTTTCAGAGAGCCTTTTTCAAAGTGAAAAAAAAATCTCAGTTATTTTCTTAACTTCGTCTGTAGACGGTAAAATAACAAAGTGTTTGGCTTGTTGTGAACTAGGATAACAGTACCAAAGATCACATTCAGATTGGGACATGATAAAGGGGGCACTCGGATTTGAACCGGGGACCTCTTGATCTGCAGTCAAATGCTCTACCACTGAGCTATACCCCCTTTCGGAGAGCCCTTTTCAAAGTGAAATAAAAATAAAAATCTCAGTTATTTTCTTAAATTCGTCTGTAGACGGTAAAATAACAAAGTGTTTGGCTTGTTGAACACTGGCATAACAGTACCAAAGATCAGATTCAGATTGGGACATGATAAAGGGGGCACTCGAATTTGAACCGGGGACCTCTTGATCTGCAGTCAAATGCTCGACCACTGAGCTATACCCCCTTTCAGAGAGCCCTTTTCAAAGTAAAAAAAAATAAAAAATCTCAGTTATTTTCTTAAATTCGTCTGTAGATGGTAAAATAACAAAGTGTTTGGCTTGTTGAACACTGGCATAACAGTACCAAAGATCACATTCAGATTGGGACATGTTAAAGGGGGCACTCGGATTTGAACCGGGGACCTCTTGATCTGCAATAAAATGCTCTACCACTGAGCTATACCCCCTTTCAGAGAGCCTTTTTCAAAGTGAAAAAAAAATCTCAGTTATTTTCTTAAATTCGTCTGTAGACGGTAAAATAACAAAGTGTTTGGCTTGTTGAACACTGGCATAACAGTACCAAAGATCACATTCAGATTGGGACATGTTAAAGGGGGCACTCGGATTTGAACCGGGGACCTCTTGATCTGCAGTCAAATGCTCTACCACTGAGCTATACCCCCTTTCAGAGAACCCATTTCAAAGTAAAAAATAAATAAAAATCTCAGTTATTTTCTTAAATTCGTCTGTAGACGGTAAAATAACAAAGTGTTTGGCTTGTTGAACACTGGCATAACAGTACCAAAGATCACATTCAGATTGGGACATGTTAAAGGGGGCACTCGGATTTGAACCGGGGACCTCTTGATCTGCAGTCAAATGCTCTACCACTGAGCTATACCCCCTTTCAGAGAGACTTTTTCAAAGTGAAAAAAAAATCTCAGTTATTTTCTTAACTTCGTCTGTAGACGGTAAAATAACAAAGTGTTTGGCTTGTTGTGAACTAGGATAACAGTACCAAAGGTCACATTCAGATTGGGACATGATAAAGGGGGCACTCGGATTTGAACCGGGGACCTCTTGATCTGCAGTCAAATGCTCTACCACTGAGCTATACCCCCTTTCAGAGAGCCCTTTGCAAAGTAAAAAAAAAAAAAAATCTCAGTTATTTTCTTAAATTCGTCTGTAGATGGTAAAATAACAAAGTGTTTGGCTTGTTGAACACTGGCATAAAAGTACCAAAGATCACATTCAGATTGGGACATGTTAAAGGGGGCACTCGGATTTGAACAGGGGACCTCTTGATCTGCAGTCAAATGCTCTACCACTGAGCTATACCCCCTTTCAGAGAGCCCTTTTCAAAGTAAAAAAAAAATAAAAAATCTCAGTTATTTTCTTAAATTCGTCTGTAGATGGTAAAATAACAAAGTGTTTGGCTTGTTGAACACTGGCATAACAGTACCAAAGATCACATTCAGATTGGGACATGTTAAAGGGGGCACTCGGATTTGAACCGGGGACCTCTTGATCTGCAGTCAAATGCTCTACCACTGAGCTATACCCCCTTCCAGAGAGCCTTTTTCAAAGTAAAAAAAAATCTCAGATATTTTCTTAAATTCGTCTATAGAAGGTAAAATAAAGTGTTTGGCTTGTTGTGAACTAGGATAACAGTACCAAAGATCACATTCAGATTGGGACATGATAAAGGGGGCACTCGGATTTGAACCGGGGACCTCTTGATCTGCAGTCAAATGCTCTACCACTGAGCTATACCCCCTTTCGGAGAGCCCTTTTCAAAGTGAAATAAAAATAAAAATCTCAGTTATTTTCTTAAATTCGTCTGTAGACGGTAAAATAACAAAGTGTTTGGCTTGTGGGAAACTAGCATAACAGTACCAAAGATCACATTCAGATTGGGACATGTTAAAGGGGGCACTCGGATTTGAACCGGGGACCTCTTGATCTGCAGTCAAATGCTCTACCACTGAGCTATACCCCCTTTCAGAGAGCCCTTTTCAAAGTAAAATAAAAATAAAAATCTCAGTTATTTTCTTAAATTCGTCTGTAGACGGTAAAAAAAACAAAGTGTTTGGCTTGTTGAACACTGGCATAACAGTACCAAAGATCACATTCAGATTGGGACATGTTAAAGGGGGCACTCGGATTTGAACCGGGGACCTCTTGATCTGCAGTCAAATGCTCTACCACTGAGCTATACCCCCTTTCAGAGAGCCCTTTTCAAAGTAAAAAAAAAAAAAAAATCTCAGTTATTTTCTTAAATTCGTCTGTAGATGGTAAAATAACAAAGTGTTTGGCTTGTTGAACACTGGCATAACAGTACCAAAGATCACATTCAGATTGGGACATGTTAAAGGGGGCACTCGGATTTGAACCGGGGACCTCTTGATCTGCAGTCAAATGCTCTACCACTGAGCTATACCCCCTTCCAGAGAGCCTTTTTCAAAGTAAAAAAAAATCTCAGATATTTTCTTAAATTCGTCTATAGAAGGTAAAATAAAGTGTTTGGCTTGTTGTGAACTAGGATAACAGTACCAAAGATCACATTCAGATTGGGACATGATAAAGGGGGCACTCGGATTTGAACCGGGGACCTCTTGATCTGCAGTCAAATGCTCTACCACTGAGCTATACCCCCTTTCGGAGAGCCCTTTTCAAAGTGAAATAAAAATAAAAATCTCAGTTATTTTCTTAAATTCGTCTGTAGACGGTAAAATAACAAAGTGTTTGGCTTGTGGGAAACTAGCATAACAGTACCAAAGATCACATTCAGATTGGGACATGTTAAAGGGGGCACTTGGATTTGAACCGGGGACCTCTTGATCTGCAGTCAAATGCTCTACCACTGAGCTATACCCCCTTTCAGAGAGCCCTTTTCAAAGTAAAATAAAAATAAAAATCTCAGTTATTTTCTTAAATTCGTCTGTAGACGGTAAAAAAAACAAAGTGTTTGGCTTGTTGAACACTGGCATAACAGTACCAAAGATCACATTCAGATTGGGACATGTTAAAGGGGGCACTCGGATTTGAACCGGGGACCTCTTGATCTGCAGTCAAATGCTCTACCACTGAGCTATACCCCCTTTCAGAGAGCCTTTTTCAAAGTGAAAAAAAAATCTCAGTTATTTTCTTAACTTCGTCTGTAGACGGTAAAATAACAAAGTGTTTGGCTTGTTGTGAACTAGGATAACAGTACCAAAGATCACATTCAGATTGGGACATGATAAAGGGGGCACTCGGATTTGAACCGGGGACCTCTTGATCTGCAGTCAAATGCTCTACCACTGAGCTATACCCCCTTTCGGAGAGCCCTTTTCAAAGTGAAATAAAAATAAAAATCTCAGTTATTTTCTTAAATTCGTCTGTAGACGGTAAAATAACAAAGTGTTTGGCTTGTTGAACACTGGCATAACAGTACCAAAGATCAGATTCAGATTGGGACATGATAAAGGGGGCACTCGAATTTGAACCGGGGACCTCTTGATCTGCAGTCAAATGCTCGACCACTGAGCTATACCCCCTTTCAGAGAGCCCTTTTCAAAGTAAAAAAAAATAAAAAATCTCAGTTATTTTCTTAAATTCGTCTGTAGATGGTAAAATAACAAAGTGTTTGGCTTGTTGAACACTGGCATAACAGTACCAAAGATCACATTCAGATTGGGACATGTTAAAGGGGGCACTCGGATTTGAACCGGGGACCTCTTGATCTGCAATAAAATGCTCTACCACTGAGCTATACCCCCTTTCAGAGAGCCTTTTTCAAAGTGAAAAAAAAATCTCAGTTATTTTCTTAAATTCGTCTGTAGACGGTAAAATAACAAAGTGTTTGGCTTGTTGAACACTGGCATAACAGTACCAAAGATCACATTCAGATTGGGACATGTTAAAGGGGGCACTCGGATTTGAACCGGGGACCTCTTGATCTGCAGTCAAATGCTCTACCACTGAGCTATACCCCCTTTCAGAGAACCCATTTCAAAGTAAAAAAAAAATAAAAATCTCAGTTATTTTCTTAAATTCGTCTGTAGACGGTAAAATAACAAAGTGTTTGGCTTGTTGAACACTGGCATAACAGTACCAAAGATCACATTCAGATTGGGACATGTTAAAGGGGGCACTCGGATTTGAACCGGGGACCTCTTGATCTGCAGTCAAATGCTCTACCACTGAGCTATACCCCCTTTCAGAGAGACTTTTTCAAAGTGAAAAAAAAATCTCAGTTATTTTCTTAACTTCGTCTGTAGACGGTAAAATAACAAAGTGTTTGGCTTGTTGTGAACTAGGATAACAGTACCAAAGGTCACATTCAGATTGGGACATGATAAAGGGGGCACTCGGATTTGAACCGGGGACCTCTTGATCTGCAGTCAAATGCTCTACCACTGAGCTATACCCCCTTTCAGAGAGCCCTTTGCAAAGTAAAAAAAAAAAAAAATCTCAGTTATTTTCTTAAATTCGTCTGTAGATGGTAAAATAACAAAGTGTTTGGCTTGTTGAACACTGGCATAAAAGTACCAAAGATCACATTCAGATTGGGACATGTTAAAGGGGGCACTCGGATTTGAACAGGGGACCTCTTGATCTGCAGTCAAATGCTCTACCACTGAGCTATACCCCCTTTCAGAGAGCCCTTTTCAAAGTAAAAAAAAAATAAAAAATCTCAGTTATTTTCTTAAATTCGTCTGTAGATGGTAAAATAACAAAGTGTTTGGCTTGTTGAACACTGGCATAACAGTACCAAAGATCACATTCAGATTGGGACATGTTAAAGGGGGCACTCGGATTTGAACCGGGGACCTCTTGATCTGCAGTCAAATGCTCTACCACTGAGCTATACCCCCTTCCAGAGAGCCTTTTTCAAAGTAAAAAAAAATCTCAGATATTTTCTTAAATTCGTCTATAGAAGGTAAAATAAAGTGTTTGGCTTGTTGTGAACTAGGATAACAGTACCAAAGATCACATTCAGATTGGGACATGATAAAGGTGGCACTCGGATTTGAACCGGGGACCTCTTGATCTGCAGTCAAATGCTCTACCACTGAGCTATACCCCCTTTCAGAGAGCCCTTTTCAAAGTAAAAAAAAAAAAATCAGAGTAATTTTCTTAAATTCGTCTGTAGAAGTTAAAAGAACAAATTGTTTGGCTTGTGGGAAACTAGCATAACAGTACCAAAGATCAGATTCAGATTGGGACATGATAAAGGTGGCACTCGGATTTGAACCGGGGACCTCTTGATCTGCAGTCAAATGCTCTACCACTGAGCTATACCCCCTTTCGGAGAGCCCTTTTCAAAGTGAAATAAAAATAAAAATCTCAGTTATTTTCTTAAATTCGTCTGTAGACGGTAAAATAACAAAGTGTTTGGCTTGTTGAACACTGGCATAACAGTACCAAAGATCAGATTCAGATTGGGACATGATAAAGGGGGCACTCGAATTTGAACCGGGGACCTCTTGATCTGCAGTCAAATGCTCGACCACTGAGCTATACCCCCTTTCAGAGAGCCTTTTTCAAAGTGAACAAAAAATCTCAGTTATTTTCTTAACTTCGTCTGTAGACGGTAAAATAACAAAGTGTTTGGCTTGTTGTGAACTAGGATAACAGTACCAAAGATCACATTCAGATTGGGACATGATAAAGGGGGCACTCGGATTTGAACCGGGGACCTCTTGATCTGCAGTCAAATGCTCTACCACTGAGCTATACCCCCTGTTGGAGAGCCCTTTTCAAAGTGAAATAAAAATAAAAATCTCAGTTATTTTCTGAAATTCGTCTGTAGACGGTAAAATAACAAAGTGTTTGGCTTGTTGAACACTGGCATAACAGTACCAAAGATCAGATTCAGATTGGGACATGATAAAGGGGGCACTCGAATTTGAACCGGGGACCTCTTGATCTGCAGTCAAATGCTCGACCACTGAGCTATACCCCCTTTCAGAGAGCCCTTTTCAAAGTAAAAAAAAAAAAAAAATTTCAGTTATTTTCTTAAATTCGTCTGTAGACGGTAAAATAACAAAGTGTTTGGCTTGTTGAACACTGGCATAACAGTAACAAAGATCACATTCAGATTGGGACATGTTTAAGGGGGCACTCGGATTTGAACCGGGGACCTCTTGAACTGTAGTCAAATGCTCTACCACTGAGCTATACCCCCTTTCTGAGAACCTTTTTCAAAGTAAAAAAAAAATCTCAGTAATTATCTTAAATTCGTTTGTAGAAGGTAAAATAAAGTGTTTGGCTTGTTGTGATCGAGGATAACAGTACCAAAGATCACATTCTGATTTGGTCATGATAAAGGGGGCACTCGGGTTTGAATCGGGGATCTCTTGATCTGCAGTCAAATGCTCTACCATTGAGCTATACCCCCTTTCGGAGAACCTTTTTCAAAGTAAAAAAAAATCTCAGATATTTTCTTAAATTCGTCTATAGAAGGTAAAATAAAGTGTTTGGCTAGTTGTGAACTAGGATAACAGTACCAAAGATCACATTCAGATTGGGACATGATAAAGGGGCCGCTCAGATTTGAACCGGGGACCTCTTGATCTGCAGTCAAATGCTCTACCACTGAGCTATACCCCCTTTCAGAGAGCCCTTTTCAAATTAAAAAAAAAAAAAAAAATCGGAGTAATTTTCTTAAATTTGTCTGTAGAAGTTAAAAGAACAAAGTGTTTGGCTTGTGGGAAACTAGCATAACAGTACCAAAGATCACATTCAGATTGGGACATGATAAAGGGGGCACTCGGATTTGAACCGGGGACCTCTTGATCTGCAGTCAAATGCTCTACCACTGAGCTATACCCCCTTTCAGAGAGCCCTTTTCAAAGTAAAAAAAAAAAAAAATCTCAGTTATTTTCTTAAATTCGTCTGTAGATGGTAAAATAACAAAGTGTTTGGCTTGTTGAACACTGGCATAACAGTACCAAAGATCATATTCAGATTGGGACATGTTAAAGGGGGCACTCAGATTTGAACCGGGGACCTCTTGATCTGCAGTCAAATGCTCTACCATTGAGCTATACCACCAAGCTCTACCACTGAGCTGAACCTTTTTCAAAGTAAAAAAAAAATCTCAGTAATTATCTTAAATTCGTTTGTAGAAGGTAAAATAAAGTGTTTGGCTTGTTGTGAACTAGGATAACAGTACCAAAGATCACATTCAGATTGGAACATGATAAAGGGGGCACTCGGATTTGAACCGGGGACCTCTTGATCTGCAGTCAAATGCTCTACCACTGAGCTATACCCCCTTTCGGAGAGGCTTTTTCAAAGTAAAAAAAAAAATTAGAGTAATTTTCTTAAATTCGTCTGTAGAAGGTAAAATAAAGTGTTTGGCTTGTTGTGAACTAGGATAACAGTACCAAAGATCACATTCAGATTGGGACATGATAAAGGGGGCACTCGGATTTGAACCGGGGACCTCTAGATCTGCAGTCGAATGCTCTACCACTGAGATATACCCCCTTTCGGAGAGCCTTTTTCAAAGTAAAAAAAAAAAATCGGAGTAATTTTCTTAAATTCGTCTGTAGAAGTTAAAAGAACAAAGTGTTTGGCTTGTGGGAAACTAGCATAACAGTACCAAAGATCACATTCAGATTGGGACATGATAAAAGGGGCACTCGGATTTGAACCGGGGACCTCTTGAGCTGCAGTCAAATGCTCTACCACTTAGCTATACCCCCTTTCGGAGAACCTTTTTCAAAGTAAAAAAAAAAAAATCCGAGTAATTTTCTTAAATTCATCTGTAGAAGGTAAAACAAAGTGTTTGGCTTGTTGTGAACTAGGATAACTGTACCAAAGATCACTTTCAGATTGGGACACTATAAAGAGGGCACTTGGATTTGAAGCAGGGACCTCTTGCTCTGCAGTCAAATGCTCTACCACTGAGCTATACCCATTTCCAGAAAGCCTGTTTCAAAGTAAAAAAAAAAATCCAAGTAATTTTCTTAAATTCGTCTGTAGAAGGTAAAATAAAGTGTTTGGCTTGTTGTGAACTAGGATAACAGTACCAAAGATCACTTTCAGATTGGGACACTATGAAGGGGACACTCGGATTTGAACCGGGGACCTCTTGATCTGCAGTCAAATGCTCTACCACTGAGCTATACCCATTTCTAGAGAACCTGTTTCAAAGTAAAAAAAAAAATCCAAGTAATTTTCTTAAATTCGTCTGTAGAAGGTAAAATAAAGTGTTTGGCTTGTTGTGACCTAGGATAACAGTACCAAAGATCACATTCAGATTGGGACACTATAAAGGAGGCACTTGGATTTGAACCGGCGACCTCTTGAGCTGCAGTCAAATGCTCTACCACTGAGCTATACCCCCTTCCAGAGAGCCTTTTTCAAAGTAAAAAAAAAAAATCCAAGTAATTTTCTTACAGTTTTTCTCGATTGGTTTGGCTCATTTCTTGAAACCGAGATGACATTCTCAAAATAACATGGACAAATCTCCAAACCACCTTGCAATTGTTCACAACAGAATGTCATTTTTCATTGGTTTTATCAAATTGCAAATGCTTTAGTACATGTCTCAAGTGACTCTGTGCTTTTTTTCAAATGATTATGTACAAGTAGCTACAGTTAGCACAATGAGCCCACATTTAGCACATTTTCCAAATAAATAGATCTTGCTGATCTAAACTGATTAGTTGATTTTTCAGTGAAATGGTTACTCTCTCCAAAACATATCAGCATGGTTTCATTGTGTAAGTCATCATATGCACAATTGTCTGTTCAACTGTCAAAATTAGTCAAAGATATAATACCATGAAAGAATTTCTTGGAACATTTGATAAATTTATGACAGTACTTGACAATCAATCAGGTGAAATTAGAACTAACGAAGGAGCAGTTTCCCACATCTCAGATAACCAATCAAACAGTTTGTTTAGTTACCTGACAGGTGTTGTCTATGATTATGACTGCTGCCAAAAGTATATAGACAGAGCTTGGCCCGGGGCCAGTTTCATTTGCAGTGTGAACATGGAAGCACCTCGCCAAGTACAACAGCAACTTCCTGCTCGAGGAAGAGGAGGAAGAAGAAGAGGAAGAGGAGGAGTGAGAATGCGTGGAGGAATAGGGGGAAGAGGCCGAGGAGCACAGAGGCACCATGATGTCCCAGATGAAATCCGGGCCACCCTTATTGACCACGTTATAAACCATCGCCTCACAATGGCAGAGGCAGGTCGCCGAGTGCAGCCTAATGTGCCTCGGTCTACAGTCTCCTCCATCATCCAAACCTTTCGCAGGGAAAACAGGTACAGAACTATTCTATTGAACTATTCAGTGTTGGTGTGTGTGTAGGCCTAGAGTACTGTAATATCTTCATGTGATGTTATATGATACTATAAAAATGACAAAGAAAAAAAAATGGAGAAAATACTGTGAATAGTATTCCAGTCACTGTGCAGTGCATCACACTTTTAGTACCATAAAACAGCAGTACAATTACATTGGTAACTCATTTTGTAACAAATTTACAGTGTTGACCTTTGACTTGTATGTCTAGGATTGGACGACAGCCTCAAGTGGGTGGCAGAAGAAAACTTCTAAATGAACAACAAGAACGAGAAATATGCAACATGGTCATTGCAAATAATGCCATCACACTGAGACAGATTCGTAATGCAATCCTTCTAGACAATGTAATGTTCCAAAATATAAACTCTATCAGCATCTCCACAATAGACCGGGTATTGAAGAAACATCAGATGACCATGAAACAGATTTACAGGGTACCATTTGAGAGAAACTCTGACAGAGTGAAAGAGCTGCGGTACCAGTATGTGCATGTAAGTCAACTACTGGTTGTCTATCATTGTAACACTATTACAGTAAGACATGGTTACCACTTTTTTTTGTTTTGCTTTATCCTTTTTACCTTCAGAATCCAGCTTTGTGTGACTAGAGCATTTTGCCTAGAAATTGTCTTCAGTTTTTCACTCCCTCTTTTTACAGTACTTTAGATCCTCCCTGCAGTATCTGTCTCTACTTGACTGATTAGATTTATTTTTATTCTATTGTAGAGAATAATGGCATTAGAAGGCAACGAAACCTCTCACATCCTAGTGTTCGTTGATGAAGCTGGCTTCAAACCTGGCCAAAGGTCGAAGGCGTGGCCGTAACATCATTGGCCACCGAGCCACTGTGGATGTCCCAGGCCAGCGAGGAGCAAATATAACAATGTGTGCCGCTATATCAGAAAGAGGTGTGGCCACACACATTCCCAGTTTAGGGCCCTACAATACACAAAAGCTCCTCAATTTTTTGGACCACCTTTATACTGATCTGATCCCGGAAAATGAGAGAGGTGAAGAAGGACCTCAGCTACCACATTATGTCATTGTGTGGGATAATGTGAACTTCCACCGTGGCCCACGCATCAGAACCTGGTTCACCACCCATCCCCGGATGCTAATGGAGTTTCTTCCACCTTACTCTCCTTTCCTAAATCCAATTGAGGAGTTTTTTTCAGCTTGGAGGTGGAGGGTGTATGAGCATCAGGCTCAAGACCAGAGGGCCCTGCTGCATGCAATGGATGCTGCATGTGAGGACATCACAGGGGATCAATGTAGGGGATGGTTGAGACATTCACGCCGTTTCTTCCCTCGCTGCATCGCAAGAGAAAATATCCGTTGCGATGTGGATGAGAATTTATGGCCTAACAGAGAGCAGCGCGTCGATGGCCAGGAGGATGAGGATGGTGGCCAGGAAAGAGAGGGTGACAATGGCGACCACTGAAAATATTACTGTACTATAGTTCTGAAACTTTATTTACAGTATGGTAGGCTAGAGTTTTTTTTGTTTTTTGTTTGTGTTTATAACTGTTCACATTTACAGAATCCTGTATATGTTTTCTTTTCACAGTATGTTCTCTAATGTTAACATTTCTTTGTACGAATAAAAATGTTTACAGTTTCCTTGAGTATGAGTGGTTTATTGGAGGCTGATTTTACTGTAAAATCTTTTAGTTTTATTCATAGTGGTATTCTGTTGCTAGACCTGTGCCTCAGTGACAAAACGTCTAAGCATTTTGACTTGCAGTGCTTAAACAATGCCAAAGGTATAATGCATTTTGGGGGCATTGACTATTTATATGAGAAGGATATTTAGTTTTGACACATGGATAAACTGTTTTGGGAGAGATATGAGCTTTTGCAGGGGATCCATGGTGTTGTGCTAAACCATCCAGGTTATTTTGACAAAAGCACTAAATGAATGCACATGTGCCAAGGCAATTGAGAAGGATCTGTGCTATTTTGACTGTACTGACCTTTTATATGGGAAAGGAATCTGCTTTTGAAGCATGGACGAAGAGTTTGGGGAAAGATATTTGATTTTGCTAGTGAGCTATAATGTTGAGCAGAACTGTAAGACTGTTTGGCCAAATGACCTTATGGTTTTGAGAATGTCATCTCGGTTTCAAGAAATGAGCCAAACCAATCGAGAAAAACTGTAAATTCTTCTGTAGAAGGTAAAATAAAGTGTTTGGCTTGTTGTGAACTAGGATAACAGTACCAAAGATCACATTCAGATTGGGACACTATAAAGGGAGCACTCGGATTTGAACCAGGAACCTCTTGATCTGCAGTCAAACGCTCTACCACTGAGCTATACCCCCTTTCATAGAACCTTTTTCAAAGTAAAAAAAAAATCTCAGTTATTTTCTTAAATTCGTCTGTAGACCGTAAAATAACAAAGTGTTTGGCTTGTTGGACACTGGCATAACAGTACCAAAGATCACATTCAGATTGGGACATGTTAACCCTTGTGTGGTGTTCAAAACCCTATAACCCCCGGGATCTTCCCGGTCAAAAATGGCCGGACTATAAAAAATAGCTTATAAATCTCTCATTATACTATATTTTCACCCAATATTGGATTCAATCTTTTTGTCAACTTGTTCTCTTTCAATTAGGACTGGTTTTATATTTCTATTTGCATCTAATTAATCGTAGGCCTAATTTATTTGACAGTAGGGATCACATTTTTTAAATAAAAAAAAAACTTTATTTTTGAATAATTTTGGAAATATTAAATAAAATCTGAAGAAAATTGGCACTGTTTATCACACTAGTCTACTTTAATTTTTCACCAGGAATTTTGTTTTGAAAAACTTTTATTTTGTACAAAATGGCACATTGTCACACTTGTGGTCTTCCCGGTCAAAAATGACTGGCCTACAAAAAATTGCTTATAAATCACTCGTTATGCAATATTATCACCCAATATTGGATTCAATCTTTTTGTCAACTTGTTTTCTTTCAATTAGGACTGGTTTTATATTTCTATTTGCATCTAATTAATCGTAGGCCTAATTTATTTGACAGTAGGGATCACATTTTTTGAGTAAAAAAAACATTATTTTTGAATAATTTTGGAAATATTAAATAAAATCTGAAGAAAATTGGCACTGTTTATCACACTAGTCTACTTTAATTTTTCACCAGGAATTTTGTTTTGAAAAACTTTTATTTTGTACAAAATGGCACATTGTCACCCTTGTGGTCTTCCCGGTCAAAAATGACCGGCCTACAAAAAATTGCTTATAAATCACTCGTTATGCAATATTATCACCCAATTTTGGATTCAATCTTTTTGTCAACTTGTTCTCTTTCAATTAGGACTGGTTATATATTTCTATTTGCATATGAGTAATCGTAGGCCTCATTTATTTGACAGTAGGGATCTCATTTTTTGAGTAAAAAAAACATTATTTTTGAATAATTTTGGAAATATTAAATAAAATCTGAAGAAAATTGGCACTGTTTATCACACTAGTCTACTTTAATTTTTCACCAGGAATTTTGTTTTGAAAAACTTTTATTTTGTACAAAATGGCACATTGTCACACTTGTGGTCTTCCCGGTCAAAAATGACCGGCCTACAAAAAATAGCTTATAAATCACTTGTTATGTTGTATTATCACCCAATATTGGATTCAATCTTTTTGTCAACTTGTTCTCTTTCAATTAGGACTGGTTTTATATTTCTATTTGCATCTGATTAATCGTAGGCCTCATTTATTTGAGAGTAGGCATCTCTCATTATTTTTGAATAATTTTGGAAATATTAAATAAAATCTGAAGAAAATTGGCACTGTTGATCACACTAGTCTACTTTAATTTTTCACCAGGAATTTTGTTTTGAAAAACTTTTATCTTATACAAAATGGCACAGAGTTACACTTGTGGTGTTCCACTGGGCCATTGAGGGCCATTGTTTCAATGGGCCATTGAAAGTGAATGGGAGAGACATGTGTTAGAAGTCCATGAGGAATATCTTTAGATCTGAATGATGGATTATGGTGAGTTTGGGCTCTTTTTAATCTTAACAATCTCATGTAAATAATGATGTGCCATTTTCCACAATTTATGCATGCTTCATTGAGTTGTGAGTTAAAACGCGACATACGTGCTAGGCTACATCTATATTCAAGGCTCTGTGAGCACCTGTGGGGGTTTGTGTGTTACAACTCCATTAGGAATATCTTTAGATCTGAGTGATGGATTATGCTGAGTTTGGGCTCTTTTTAATTGTGATAGTCTACTGAAAATAATGATGTACATTTTTCTATGATCTGTGCATGCTTCGTGAAGTTATGAGCGAAAACCAAACGTGAGTGCTTCATGAGTATATACTTGGCTAGGTGCGTCTGTGGTATTTTTTGTGTTAGAACGCCATGAGGAATATATTTAGATCTTATTGATGGAATATATTGAGTTTGGGCTCTTTTTAATCGTGAGCTCCTGCTGTAAATAACGATGTGTCATTTTTTATGATCGATGTATGTTTCATGAAGATACGAGTAAAAAGGCCAAGTCTAAGCTACCTTGCTTGGCTATGTGAGTCTGTGTGTCTGTGGTATTTTTTGTGCTAGAACTCCATGAGGAATATCTTTAGTTATGAGTGATGGATTATGTTGAGTTTGGACTCATCTTAATTGTAAACATCTGCTGTAAATAATGATGTGTCATTTTCCACAATCGGAGCATGTTTCATGAAGTTACGAGCGGAAATGTGTCTAAAATTCCATCATCCATATATGGTTTACACATGGGTCTCTTGAAGGGCTTATTTTACAAAAACCTCGCTCAAGTTTAGTAAAAAGCCTGAAACAATTATGCTTGCTGTATTCTACTCAATGAGACCTTTCAAATGACATATGACACAGGACTATCTGAGCTGTATGATGTATTTGACATATTGCTGAATGTAGTACAAAAAAGTAGTTTATAAATTATGATTTATTTTTTTCTATTTATCAGCAAATAACTCAGCACTACTTAGGAGTTTATCAAATTGGCTACATTCATTGTAAATTTCAGACTCTAAGCTTTCAAATGACACCTATTTTACAGTTTTTCTCCATTGGTTTGGACCATTTCTTGAAACAGAAATTACATTCTCAAAACTCTAAGATCATTTGGCAAAACAGTCTTACAGTTCAGCACAACACTATAGCTCACTTGCAAAAGCTCATATCTCTCCTAAAACTGTTCACTCATGCTTCAAAACTAAATTTGTTTCCCATATAAAGAGTCAGTGCCACGAAAATGGCAAAGATCCTTCTCAATTGCTTTGGCTCATTTCTTGAAACAGACCGGACGTTCTCAACACTCTTGGTGCTTTTGCCAAAATAACGTGGATGGTTCGGCACAACACCATGGTTCACCTGCAAAAGTTCATACCTCTCCCAAAACAGTTCACTCATGTGTCAAAACTAAATTTCCTTCTCATT
This sequence comes from Abramis brama, assembly GCF_963993115.1. Taxonomy (NCBI): domain Eukaryota; kingdom Metazoa; phylum Chordata; class Actinopteri; order Cypriniformes; family Leuciscidae; genus Abramis; species Abramis brama. The sequence goes on from NC_139985.1 coordinate 28,084,806, forward strand.
TAAACAGTCAGTGCCCCCAAAATGCTTCGTCCCTTTGGCATTGTGTAAGCACTTCAAGTCAAAATGTTTAGATGTTTTGTCACTATGGCAGAGGACCATTGAAATATCCCTCAAGTCCACCTTTCAGTCTTAGCCCAGTCCTTCACTGACAGTGGTTACTGTACTGTTTTTTGTCTAGCTAACAGAATACAATTGTGTATAAAACTGAAAAAAAGAAATAGGATTTTAGGGTAAGAGTAGCCTCCAAGGTTTGACATCACACATTGCACTCATACTGCCAAGGAAATTGTAACCATTATCATTCACACACATAAAGTAACTTCCATACATCAGAGTAAAAAGAAAATGTATACAGCATAATATACTGTAATATAAACACAAACAAAAAACAATGAAAATGATATGCAGCCTACAGTGCTGTAAATAAAGCTGGAGTTTCACAACTAACAGTTCTTCACTGGTCGCTGTCCTCGCCCTCCCTCTCCTGGCCACCGTCCTCACCCTCCTGGCCATCCACACGCTGCTGTCTGTCTGGCCACAGATTCTCGTCCACATCACAGCGTATTTTCTCCCTTGCGATGCAACGAGGGAAGAAACGGCGTGCATGTCGCAACCATCCCCTATACTGATCTCCTGTAATATCCTCACACGCAGCGTCCATTGCATGGAGCAGGGACCTCTGATCTTGAGCCCGATGCTCATACACTCTCCACCTCCAAGCAGATAAATACTCCTCAATAGGATTGAGGAAAGGAGAGTAAGGTGGTAGAAACACCATGACCATCCTTGGATGAATAGTGAACCCGGCCCTGATGAGCGGGCCACGGTGGAAATTCACATTGTCCCATACAATGGCATATTGTGGTAGCCCTACGAGACCTCTCTCATTTTCAGGGATCAAATCAAAATGAAGGCGGTCCAAGAAGATGAGGAGCTTCTGTGTATTGTATGGGCCAAGACTGGGGATGTGAGTGGCCACACCATTCTCAGATATGGCAGCACACATAGTTATATTGCCCCCTCGCTGGCCTGGGACATCCACCGTGGCCCGGTGGCCAATAATATTATATATTCTCTCTTGGACTTGGATTATATACACTCTTGGAGGTGGAGAGTGTTTGAGCATAATATTCATGGTATTATGTTCTTGACTAATTTTGACAATTGAACAGACTATTGTGCATGTGATGACTTATACAATGAAATGACGCTGACACGTTTTGGAGCGAACAACCATTAGACTGAGAATCAACAATCAGTTTAGATTAACAAGATCTATTCACTTGGAATTTGTGCTAAATGTAGGCTACCTGTACTTAATCATTTGCAAAGATGTACTGAGACATTGAGACATGTACTTAGACATTTGCAATTTGATGAAATGAATGAGAAATTCAATTCTGTTGTGAACAATTGCCAAGTGGTTTGGAGGTTTGTCCATGTTGTTTTGAGAATGTCATTTCTGTTTCAAGAAATGAGCCAAACCAATGGAGAAAAACTGTAAGTTGATCAAGGTAATAGTTTTGAAAAATATTATGATTATTTATTTCGCAGCTAGGTGGCGCCTGCAGGGGGTACACTCTGCTTTAGAGTGATAACTCAGCTCTCGTTAGGAGTTGATCAAAGTGATTAGATACATTAAAAAGCTGAGATTCTAAGCTTTAAAATGATATCTATTTTGTGTTGTTCCATTCATTGGTTGCATTGGTCTCTCCCATTCACTTTCAATGGCCCATTGAAACAATGGCCCACAATGGCCCACAATGGCCCAGTGGAACACCACAAGTGTAACTCTGTGCCATATTGTACAAAATAAAAGTTTTTCAAAACAAAATTCCTGGTGAAAAATTAAAGTAGACTAGTGTGATCAACAGTGCCAATTTTCTTCAGATTTTATTTAATATTTCCAAAATTATTCAAAAATAATGTTTTTTTTACTCAAAAAATTAGATGCCTACTGTCAAATAAATGAGGCCTACAATTAATCAGATGCAAATAGAAATATAAAACCAGTCCTAATTGAAAGAGAACAAGTGGACAAAAAGATTGAATCCAATATTGGGTGATAATATTGCATAAAGAGTGATTTATAAGCTATTTTTTGTAGGCCGGTCATTTTTGACCGGGAAGACCACAAGTGTGACAATGTGCCATTTTGTACAAAATAAAAGTTTTTCAAAACAAAATTCCTGGTGAAATATTAAAGTAGACTAGTGTGATAAACAGTGCCAATTTTCTTCAGATTTTATTTAATATTTCCAAAATTATTCAAAAATAATGTTTTTTTTATTCAAAAAATTAGATGCCTACTGTCAAATAAATGAGGCCTACAATTAATCAGATGCAAATAGAAATATAAAACCAGTCCTAATTGAAAGAGAACAAGTTGACAAAAAGATTGAATCCAATATTGGGTGAAAATATAGCATAACGAGTGATTTATAAGCAATTTTTTGTAGTCCGGTCATTTTTGACCGGGAAGACCACAAGTGTAACAAGGTGACAAAACCCCCCCTAAAAAAGTAAGAAAATTGTCAAAAAACATTTGAGAAGTAGTTATACCATCTGTGAATCAAGTCACTAAGTTTCAGTCCAAAGCTATAACATTAACTAGTATTTTGGGGTAAAAGAAAATTCTCTCCGGGTCAAAATGACCCGAACACCACATGAGGGTTAAAGGGTGCACTTGGATTTAAACCGGGGACCTCTTGATCTGCAGTCAAATGCTCTACTACTGAGCTATACCCCCTTTCAGAGAGCCTTTTTCAAAGTAAAAAAAAAAAAATCTCAGTAATTTTCTTAAATTCATCTGTAGAAGGTAAAATAAAGTATTTGGCTTGTTGTGAACTAGAATAACAGTACCAAAGATCACATTCAGATTGGGACATGTTAAAGGGGGCACTCAGATTTGAACCAGTGACCTCTTGATCTGCAGTCAAATGCTCCACCACTGAGCTATACCCATTTCCGGAGAGCCTTTTTCAAAGCAAAAAAAAAAAAATCCAAGTAATTTTCTTAAATTCATCTGTAGAAGGTAAAATAAAGTGTTTGGCTTGTTGTGAACTAGGATAACAGTACCAAAGATCACATTCAGAGTGGGACACTCAGATTTGAACCAGCGACCTCTTGATCTGCAGTCAAATGCTCTACCACTGAGCTATACCCCCTTTCAGAGAGCCTTTTTCAAAGTAAAAAATAAATCGGAGTAATTTTCTTAAATTCGTCTGTAGAAGTTAAAAGAACAAAGTGTTTGGCTTGTTGTGAACTAGGATAACAGTACCAAAGATCACATTCAGATTGGGACACTATAAAGGGATCACTCGGATTTGAACCAAGGACCTCTTGATCTGCAGTCAAATGCTCTACCACTGAGCTATACCCCCTTTCAGAGAGCCTTTTTCAAAGTAAAAAAAAAATCAGAGTAATTTTCTTAAATTCGTCTGTAGAAGTTAAAAGAACAAAGTGTTTGGCTTGTGGGAAACTAGCATAACAGTACCAAAGATCACATTCAGATTGGGACATGTTAAAGGGGGCACTCGGATTTGAACCGGGGACCTCTTGATCTGCAGTCAAATGCTCTACCACTGAGCTATACCCCCTTTCAGAGAGCCCTTTTCAAAGTAAAAAAAAAAAAAAATCTCAGTTATTTTCTTAAATTCGTCTGTAGACGGTAAAATAACAAAGTGTTTGGCTTGTTGAACACTGGCATAACAGTACCAAAGATCACATTCAGATTGGGACATGTTAAAGGGGGCACTCGGATTTGAACCGGGGACCTCTTGATCTGCAGTCAAATGCTCTACCACTGAGCTATACCCCCTTTCAGAGAGCCTTTTTCAAAGTGAAAAAAAAATCTCAGTTATTTTCTTAACTTCGTCTGTAGACGGTAAAATAACAAAGTGTTTGGCTAGTTGTGAACTAGGATAACAGTACCAAAGGTCACATTCAGATTGGGACATGATAAAGGGGGCACTCGGATTTGAACCGGGGACCTCTTGATCTGCAGTCAAATGCTCTACCACTGAGCTATACCCCCTTTCAGAGAGCCTTTTTCAAAGTGAAAAAAAAATCTCAGTTATTTTCTTAAATTCGTCTGTAGACGGTAAAATAACAAAGTGTTTGGCTTGTTGAACACTGGCATAACAGTAACAAAGATCACATTCAGATTGGGACATGTTAAAGGGGGCACTCGGATTTGAACCGGGGACCTCTTGATCTGCAGTCAAATGCTCTACCACTGAGCTATACCCCCTTTCTGAGAACCTTTTTCAAAGTAAAAAAAAAATCTCAGTAATTATCTTAAATTCGTTTGTAGAAGGTAAAATAAAGTGTTTGGCTTGTTGTGATCTAGGATAACAGTACCAAAGATCACATTCTGATTTGGTCATGATAAAGGGGGCACTCGGGTTTGAATCGGGGATCTCTTGATCTGCAGTCAAATGCTCTACCACTGAGCTATACCCCCTTTCGAAGAACCTTTTTCAAAGTAAAAAAAAATCTCAGATATTTTCTTAAATTCGTCTATAGAAGGTAAAATAAAGTGTTTGGCTTGTTGTGAACTAGGATAACAGTACCAAAGATCACATTCAGATTGGGACATGATAAAGGTGGCACTCGGATTTGAACCGGGGACCTCTTGATCTGCAGTCAAATGCTCTACCACTGAGCTACACCCCCTTTCAGAGAGCCCTTTTCAAAGTAAAAAAAAAAAAATCAGAGTAATTTTCTTAAATTCGTCTGTAGAAGTTAAAAGAACAAAGTGTTTGGCTTGTGGGAAACTAGCATAACAGTACCAAAGATCACATTCAGATTGGGACATGATAAAGGTGGCACTCGGATTTGAACCGGGGACCTCTTGATCTGCAGTCAAATGCTCTACCACTGAGCTATACCCCCTTTCAGAGAGCCCTTTTCAAAGTAAAAAAAAAAAAAAAATCTCAGTTATTTTCTTAAATTCGTCTGTAGACGGTAAAATAACAAAGTGTTTGGCTTGTTGAACACTGGCATAACAGTACCAAAGATCACATTCAGATTGGGACATGTTAAAGGGGGCACTCGGATTTGAACCAGGGACCTCTTGATCTGCAGTCAAATGCTCTACCACTGAGCTATACCCCCTTTCTGAGAACCTTTTTCAAAGTAAAAAAAAAATCTCAGATATTTTCTTAAATTCGTCTATAGAAGGTAAAATAAAGTGTTTGGCTTGTTGTGAACTAGGATAACAGTACCAAAGATCACATTCAGATTGGAACATGATAAAGGGGGCACTCGGATTTGAACCGGGGACCTCTTGATCTGCAGTCAAATGCTCTACCACTGAGCTAGACCCCCTTTCGGAGACCATTTTTCAAAGTAAAAAAAAAAAAAATCCGAGTAATTTTCTTAAATTCGTCTGTAGAAGTTAAAAGAACAAAGTGTTTGGCTTGTGGGAAACTAGCACAACAGAACCAAAGATCACATTCAGATTGGGACATGACAAAGGGGGCACTCGGATTTGAACCGGGGACCTCTAGATCTGCAGTCAAATGCTCTACCACTGAGATATACCCCCTTTCGGAGAGCCTTTTTCAAAGTAAAAAAAAAAATTAGAGTAATTTTCTTAAATTCGTCTGTAGAAGGTAAAATAAAGTGTTTGGCTTGTTGTGAACTAGGATAACAGTACCAAAGATCACATTCAGATTGGGACATGATAAAGGGGGCACTCGGATTTGAACCGTGGACCTCTAGATCTGCAGTCAAATGCTCTACCACTGAGCTATACCCCCTTTCAGAGAACCTTTTTCAAAGTAAAAAAAAAAAATAATTAGAGTAATTTTCTTAAATTCGTCTGTAGAAGTTAAAAGAACAAAGTGTTTGGCTTGTGGGAAACTAGGATAACAGTACCAAAGATCACATTCAGATTGGGACATGATAAAGGGGGCACTCGGATTTAAACCGGGGACCTCTTGATCTGCAGTCAAATGCTCTACTACTGAGCTATACCCCCTTTCAGAGAGCCTTTTTCAAAGTAAAAAAAAAAAAAATCTCAGTAATTTTCTTAAATTCGTCTGTAGAAGGTAAAATAAAGTATTTGGCTTGTTGTGAACTAGGATAACAGTACCAAAGATCACATTCAGATTGGGACATGATAAAGGGGGCACTCGGATTTGAACCGTGGACCTCTAGATCTGCAGTCAAATGCTCTACCACTGAGCTATACCCCCTTTCGGAGAACCTTTTTCAAAGTAAAAAAAAAAAAAAATTAGAGTAATTTTCTTAAATTCGTCTGTAGAAGTTAAAAGAACAAAGTGTTTGGCTTGTGGGAAACTAGGATAACAGTACCAAAGATCACATTCAGATTGGGACATGATAAAGGGGGCACTCGGATTTAAACCGGGGACCTCTTGATCTGCAGTCAAATGCTCTACCACTGAGATATACCCCCTTTCGGAGAGCCTTTTTCAAAGTAAAAAAAAAAATTAGAGTAATTTTCTTAAATTCGTCTGTAGAAGGTAAAATAAAGTGTTTGGCTTGTTGTGAACTAGGATAACAGTACCAAAGATCACATTCAGATTGGGACATGATAAAGGGGGCACTCGGATTTGAACCGTGGACCTCTAGATCTGCAGTCAAATGCTCTACCACTGAGCTATACCCCCTTTCGGAGAACCTTTTTCAAAGTAAAAAAAAAAAAAAATTTGAGTAATTTTCTTAAATTCGTCTGTAGAAGGTAAAATAAAGTGTTTGGCTTGTTGTGAACTAGGATAACAGTACCAAAGATCACATTCAGATTGGGACATGATAAAGGGGGCACTCGGATTTAAACCGGGGACCTCTTGATCTGCAGTCAAATGCTCTACTACTGAGCTATACCCCTTTCAGAGAGCCTTTTTCAAAGTAAAAAAAAAAAAAATCTCAGTAATTTTCTTAAATTCGTCTGTAGAAGGTAAAATAAAGTATTTGGCTTGTTGTGAACTAGAATAACAGTACCAAAGATCACATTCAGATTGGGACATGTTAAAGGGGGCACTCAGATTTGAACCAGTGACCTCTTGATCTGCAGTCAAATGCTCCACCACTGAGCTATACCCATTTCCGGAGAGCCTTTTTCAAAGCAAAAAAAAAAAAATCCAAGTAATTTTCTTAAATTCATCTGTAGAAGGTAAAATAAAGTGTTTGGCTTGTTGTGAACTAGGATAACAGTACCAAAGATCACATTCAGAGTGGGACACTCAGATTTGAACCAGCGACCTCTTGATCTGCAGTCAAATGCTCTACCACTGAGCTATACCCCCTTTCAGAGAGCCTTTTTCAAAGTAAAAAATAAATCGGAGTAATTTTCTTAAATTCGTCTGTAGAAGTTAAAAGAACAAAGTGTTTGGCTTGTTGTGAACTAGGATAACAGTACCAAAGATCACATTCAGATTGGGACACTATAAAGGGATCACTCGGATTTGAACCAAGGACCTCTTGATCTGCAGTCAAATGCTCTACCACTGAGCTATACCCCCTTTCAGAGAGCCCTTTTCAAAGTAAAAAAAAAAAAAATCAGAGTAATTTTCTTAAATTCATCTGTAGAAGTTAAAAGAACAAAGTGTTTGGCTTGTGGGAAACTAGCATAACAGTACCAAAGATCACATTCAGATTGGGACATGTTAAAGGGGGCACTTGGATTTGAACCGGGGACCTCTTGATCTGCAGTCAAATGCTCTACCACTGAGCTATACCCCCTTTCAGAGAGCCCTTTTCAAAGTAAAAAAAAAAAAAAATCTCAGTTATTTTCTTAAATTCGTCTGTAGACGGTAAAATAACAAAGTGTTTGGCTTGTTGAACACTGGCATAACAGTACCAAAGATCACATTCAGATTGGGACATGTTAAAGGGGGCACTCGGATTTGAACCGGGGACCTCTTGATCTGCAGTCAAATGCTCTACCACTGAGCTATACCCCCTTTCAGAGAGCCCTTTTCAAAGTAGAAAAAAAAAAAAATCTCAGTTATTTTCTTAAATTCGTCTGTAGATGGTAAAATAACAAAGTGTTTGGCTTGTTGAACACTGGCATAACAGTACCAAAGATCACATTCAGATTGGGACATGTTAAAGGGGGCACTCGGATTTGAACCGGGGACCTCTTGATCTGCAGTCAAATGCTCTACCACTGAGCTATACCCCCTTTCTGAGAGCCTTTTTCAAAGTGAAAAAAAAATCTCAGTTATTTTCTTAAATTCGTCTGTAGACGGTAAAATAACAAAGTGTTTGGCTTGTTGAACACTGGCATAACAGTACCAAAGATCACATTCAGATTGGGACATGTTAAAGGGGGCACTCGGATTTGAACCGGGGACCTCTTGATCTGCAGTCAAATGCTCTACCACTGAGCTATATCCCCTTTCTGAGAACATTTTTCAAAGTAAAAAAAAAATCTCAGTAATTATCTTAAATTCGTTTGTAGAAGGTAAAATAAAGTGTTTGGCTTGTTGTGATCTAGGATAACAGTACCAAAGATCACATTCTGATTTGGTCATGATAAAGGGGGCACTCGGGTTTGAATCGGGGATCTCTTGATCTGCAGTCAAATGCTCTACCACTGAGCTATACCCCCTTTCGGAGAACCTTTTTCAAAGTAAAAAAAAATCTCAGATATTTTCTTAAATTCGTCTATAGAAGGTAAAATAAAGTGTTTGGCTTGTTGTGAACTAGGATAACAGTACCAAAGATCACATTCAGATTGGGACATGATAAAGGTGGCACTCGGATTTGAACCGGGGACCTCTTGATCTGCAGTCAAATGCTCTACCACTGAGCTATACCCCCTTTCAGAGAGCCCTTTTCAAAGTAAAAAAAAAAAAATCAGAGTAATTTTCTTAAATTCGTCTGTAGAAGTTAAAAGAACAAAGTGTTTGGCTTGTGGGAAACTAGCATAACAGTACCAAAGATCACATTCAGATTGGGACATGATAAAGGTGGCACTCGGATTTGAACCGGGGACCTCTTGATCTGCAGTCAAATGCTCTACCACTGAGCTATACCCCCTTTCAGAGAGCCCTTTTCAAAGTAAAAAAAAAAAAAAAATCTCAGTTATTTTCTTAAATTCGTCTGTAGACGGTAAAATAACAAAGTGTTTGGCTTGTTGAACACTGGCATAACAGTACCAAAGATCACATTCAGATTGGGACATGTTAAAGGGGGCACTCGGATTTGAACCGGGGACCTCTTGATCTGCAGTCAAATGCTCTACCACTGAGCTATACCCCCTTTCTGAGAACCTTTTTCAAAGTAAAAAAAAAATCTCAGATATTTTCTTAAATTCGTCTATAGAAGGTAAAATAAAGTGTTTGGCTTGTTGTGAACTAGGATAACAGTACCAAAGATCACATTCAGATTGGAACATGATAAAGGGGGCACTCGGATTTGAACCGGGGACCTCTTGATCTGCAGTCAAATGCTCTACCACTGAGCTATACCCCCTTTCTGAGAACCTTTTTCAAAGTAAAAAAAAAATCTCAGATATTTTCTTAAATTCGTCTATAGAAGGTAAAATAAAGTGTTTGGCTTGTGGGAAACTAGGATAACAGTACCAAAGATCACATTCAGATTGGGACATGATAAAGGGGGCACTCGGATTTAAACCGGGGACCTCTTGATCTGCAGTCAAATGCTCTACCACTGAGATATACCCCCTTTCGGAGAGCCTTTTTCAAAGTAAAAAAAAAAATTAGAGTAATTTTCTTAAATTCGTCTGTAGAAGGTAAAATAAAGTGTTTGGCTTGTTGTGAACTAGGATAACAGTACCAAAGATCACATTCAGATTGGGACATGATAAAGAGGGCACTCGGATTTGAACCGTGGACCTCTAGATCTGCAGTCAAATGCTCTACCACTGAGCTATACCCCCTTTCGGAGAACCTTTTTCAAAGTAAAAAAAAAAAAAAATTAGAGTAATTTTCTTAAATTCGTCTGTAGAAGGTAAAATAAAGTGTTTGGCTTGTTGTGAACTAGGATAACAGTACCAAAGATCACATTCAGATTGGGACATGATAAAGGGGGCACTCGGATTTAAACCGGGGACCTCTTGATCTGCAGTCAAATGCTCTACTACTGAGCTATACCCCCTTTCAGAGAGCCTTTTTCAAAGTAAAAAAAAAAAAAATCTCAGTAATTTTCTTAAATTCGTCTGTAGAAGGTAAAATAAAGTATTTGGCTTGTTGTGAACTAGAATAACAGTACCAAAGATCACATTCAGATTGGGACATGTTAAAGGGGGCACTCAGATTTGAACCAGTGACCTCTTGATCTGCAGTCAAATGCTCCACCACTGAGCTATACCCATTTCCGGAGAGCCTTTTTCAAAGCAAAAAAAAAAAAATCCAAGTAATTTTCTTAAATTCATCTGTAGAAGGTAAAATAAAGTGTTTGGCTTGTTGTGAACTAGGATAACAGTACCAAAGATCACATTCAGAGTGGGACACTCAGATTTGAACCAGCGACCTCTTGATCTGCAGTCAAATGCTCTACCACTGAGCTATACCCCCTTTCAGAGAGCCTTTTTCAAAGTAAAAAATAAATCGGAGTAATTTTCTTAAATTCGTCTGTAGAAGTTAAAAGAACAAAGTGTTTGGCTTGTTGTGAACTAGGATAACAGTACCAAAGATCACATTCAGATTGGGACACTATAAAGGGATCACTCGGATTTGAACCAAGGACCTCTTGATCTGCAGTCAAATGCTCTACCACTGAGCTATACCCCCTTTCAGAGAGCCCTTTTCAAAGTAAAAAAAAAAAAAATCAGAGTAATTTTCTTAAATTCATCTGTAGAAGTTAAAAGAACAAAGTGTTTGGCTTGTGGGAAACTAGCATAACAGTACCAAAGATCACATTCAGATTGGGACATGATAAAGGGGGCACTTGGATTTGAACCGGGGACCTCTTGATCTGCAGTCAAATGCTCTACCACTGAGCTATACCCCCTTTCAGAGAGCCCTTTTCAAAGTAAAAAAAAAAAAAAATCTCAGTTATTTTCTTAAATTCGTCTGTAGACGGTAAAATAACAAAGTGTTTGGCTTGTTGAACACTGGCATAACAGTACCAAAGATCACATTCAGATTGGGACATGTTAAAGGGGGCACTCGGATTTGAACCGGGGACCTCTTGATCTGCAGTCAAATGCTCTACCACTGAGCTATACCCCCTTTCAGAGAGCCCTTTTCAAAGTAAAAAAAAAAAAAAATCTCAGTTATTTTCTTAAATTCGTCTGTAGATGGTAAAATAACAAAGTGTTTGGCTTGTTGAACACTGGCATAACAGTACCAAAGATCACATTCAGATTGGGACATGTTAAAGGGGGCACTCGGATTTGAACCGGGGACCTCTTGATCTGCAGTCAAATGCTCTACCACTGAGCTATACCCCCTTTCTGAGAGCCTTTTTCAAAGTGAAAAAAAAATCTCAGTTATTTTCTTAAATTCGTCTGTAGACGGTAAAATAACAAAGTGTTTGGCTTGTTGAACACTGGCATAACAGTACCAAAGATCACATTCAGATTGGGACATGTTAAAGGGGGCACTCGGATTTGAACCGGGGACCTCTTGATCTGCAGTCAAATGCTCTACCACTGAGCTATACCCCCTTTCTGAGAACCTTTTTCAAAGTAAAAAAAAAATCTCAGATATTTTCTTAAATTCGTCTATAGAAGGTAAAATAAAGTGTTTGGCTTGTTGTGAACTAGGATAACAGTACCAAAGATCACATTCAGATTGGAACATGATAAAGGGGGCACTCGGATTTGAACCGGGGACCTCTTGATCTGCAGTCAAATGCTCTACCACTGAGCTACACCCCCTTTCGGAGACCATTTTTCAAAGTAAAAAAAAAAAAAATCCGAGTAATTTTCTTAAATTCGTTGTAGAAGTTAAAAGAACAAAGTGTTTGGCTTGTGGGAAACTAGCACAACAGAACCAAAGATCACATTCAGATTGGGACATGACAAAGGGGGCACTCGGATTTGAACCGGGGACCTCTAGATCTGCAGTCAAATGCTCTACCACTGAGATATACCCCCTTTCGGAGAGCCTTTTTCAAAGTAAAAAAAAAAATTAGAGTAATTTTCTTAAATTCGTCTGTAGAAGGTAAAATAAAGTGTTTGGCTTGTTGTGAACTAGGATAACAGTACCAAAGATCACATTCAGATTGGGACATGATAAAGGGGACACTCGGATTTGAACCGTGGACCTCTAGATCTGCAGTCAAATGCTCTACCACTGAGCTATACCCCCTTTCGGAGAACCTTTTTCAAAGTAAAAAAAAAAAAAATTAGAGTAATTTTCTTAAATTCGTCTGTAGAAGTTAAAAGAACAAAGTGTTTGGCTTGTGGGAAACTAGCATAACAGTACCAAAGATCACATTCAGATTGGGACATGTTAAAGGGTGCACTTGGATTTAAACCGGGGACCTCTTGATCTGCAGTCAAATGCTCTACCACTGAGCTATACCCCCTTTCAGAGAGCCTTTTTCAAAGTGAAAAAAAAATCTCAGTTATTTTCTTAAATTCGTCTGTAGACGGTAAAATAACAAAGTGTTTGGCTTGTTGAACACTGGCATAACAGTACCAAAGATCACATTCAGATTGGGACATGTTAAAGGGGGCACTTGGATTTGAACCGGGGACCTCTTGATCTGCAGTCAAATGCTCTACCACTGAGCTATACCCCCTTTCGGAGAGCCCTTTTCAAAGTAAAAAAAAAATCTCAGTTATTTTCTTAACTTCGTCTGTAGACGGTAAAATAACAAAGTGTTTGGCTAGTTGTGAACTAGGATAACAGTACCAAAGGTCACATTCAGATTGGGACATGATAAAGGGGGCACTCGGATTTGAACCGGGGACCTCTTGATCTGCAGTCAAATGCTCTACCACTGAGCTATACCCCCTTTCAGAGAGCCTTTTTCAAAGTGAAAAAAAAATCTCAGTTATTTTCTTAACTTCGTCTGTAGACGGTAAAATAACAAAGTGTTTGGCTAGTTGTGAACTAGGATAACAGTACCAAAGGTCACATTCAGATTGGGACATGATAAAGGGGGCACTCGGATTTGAACCGGGGACCTCTTGATCTGCAGTCAAATGCTCTACCACTGAGCTATACCCCCTTTCAGAGAGCCCTTTTCAAAGTAAAAAAAAAAAAAAAATCTCAGTTATTTTCTTAAATTCGTCTGTAGATGGTAAAATAACAAAGTGTTTGGCTAGTTGTGAACTAGGATAACAGTACCAAAGGTCACATTCAGATTGGGACATGATAAAGGGGGCACTCGGATTTGAACCGGGGACCTCTTGATCTGCAGTCAAATGCTCTACCACTGAGCTATACCCCCTTTCAGAGAGCCTTTTTCAAAGTGAAAAAAAAAAAAACTCAGTTATTTTCTTAAATTCGTCTGTAGACGGTAAAATAACAAAGTGTTTGGCTTGTTGAACACTGGCATAACAGTACCAAAGATCACATTCAGATTGGGACATGTTAAAGGGAGCACTCGGATTTGAACCGGGGACCTCTTGATCTGCAGTCAAATGCTCTACCACTGAGCTATACCCCCTTTCAGAGAGCCTTTTTCAAAGTGAAAAAAAAATCTCAGTTATTTTCTTAAATTCGTCTGTAGACGGTAAAATAACAAAGTGTTTGGCTTGTTGAACACTGGCATAACAGTAACAAAGATCACATTCAGATTGGGACATGTTAAAGGGGGCACTTGGATTTGAACCGGGGACCTCTTGATCTGCAGTCAAATGCTCTACCACTGAGCTATACCCCCTTTCAGAGAGCCCTTTTCAAAGTAAAAAAAAAAAAAATCTCAGTTATTTTCTTAAATTCGTCTGTAGACGGTAAAATAACAAAGTGTTTGGCTTGTTGAACACTGGCATAACAGTACCAAAGATCACATTCAGATTGGGACATGTTAAAGGGGGCACTCGGATTTGAACCGGGGACCTCTTGATCTGCAGTCAAATGCTCTACCACTGAGCTATACCCCCTTTCAGAGAGCCTTTTTCAAAGTGAAAAAAAAATCTCAGTTATTTTCTTAACTTCGTCTGTAGACGGTAAAATAACAAAGTGTTTGGCTAGTTGTGAACTAGGATAACAGTACCAAAGGTCACATTCAGATTGGGACATGATAAAGGGGGCACTCGGATTTGAACCGGGGACCTCTTGATCTGCAGTCAAATGCTCTACCACTGAGCTATACCCCCTTTCAGAGAGCCTTTTTCAAAGTGAAAAAAAAATCTCAGTTATTTTCTTAAATTCGTCTGTAGACGGTAAAATAACAAAGTGTTTGGCTTGTTGAACACTGGCATAACAGTAACAAAGATCACATTCAGATTGGGACATGTTAAAGGGGGCACTTGGATTTGAACCGGGGACCTCTTGATCTGCAGTCAAATGCTCTACCACTGAGCTATACCCCCTTTCAGAGAGCCCTTTTCAAAGTAAAAAAAAAATCTCAGTTATTTTCTTAACTTCGTCTGTAGACGGTAAAATAACAAAGTGTTTGGCTAGTTGTGAACTAGGATAACAGTACCAAAGGTCACATTCAGATTGGGACATGATAAAGGGGGCACTCGGATTTGAACCGGGGACCTCTTGATCTGCAGTCAAATGCTCTACCACTGAGCTATACCCCCTTTCAGAGAGCCCTTTTCAAAGTAAAAAAAAAAAAAAATCTCAGTTATTTTCTAAAATTCGTCTGTAGATGGTAAAATAACAAAGTGTTTGACTTGTTGAACACTGGCATAACAGTACCAAAGATCACATTCAGATTGGGACATGATAAAGGTGGCACTCGGATTTGAACCGGGGACCTCTTGATCTGCAGTCAAATGCTCTACCACTGAGCTATACCCCCTTTCAGAGAGCCCTTTTCAAAGTAAAAAAAAAAAAAATCAGAGTAATTTTCTTAAATTCGTCTGTAGAAGTTAAAAGAACAAAGTGTTTGGCTTGTGGGAAACTAGCATAACAGTACCAAAGATCACATTCAGATTGGGACATGATAAAGGTGGCACTCGGATTTGAACCGGGGACCTCTTGATCTGCAGTCAAATGCTCTACCACTGAGCTATACCCCCTTTCAGAGAGCCCTTTTCAAAGTAAAAAAAAAAAAAAAATCTCAGTTATTTTCTTAAATTCGTCTGTAGACGGTAAAATAACAAAGTGTTTGGCTTGTTGAACACTGGCATAACAGTACCAAAGATCACATTCAGATTGGGACATGTTAAAGGGGGCACTCGGATTTGAACCGGGGACCTCTTGATCTGCAGTCAAATGCTCTACCACTGAGCTATACCCCCTTTCTGAGAACCTTTTTCAAAGTAAAAAAAAAATCTCAGATATTTTCTTAAATTCGTCTATAGAAGGTAAAATAAAGTGTTTGGCTTGTTGTGAACTAGGATAACAGTACCAAAGATCACATTCAGATTGGAACATGATAAAGGGGGCACTCGGATTTGAACCGGGGACCTCTTGATCTGCAGTCAAATGCTCTACCACTGAGCTAGACCCCCTTTCGGAGACCATTTTTCAAAGTAAAAAAAAAAAAAATCCGAGTAATTTTCTTAAATTCGTCTGTAGAAGTTAAAAGAACAAAGTGTTTGGCTTGTGGGAAACTAGCACAACAGAACCAAAGATCACATTCAGATTGGGACATGACAAAGGGGGCACTCGGATTTGAACCGGGGACCTCTAGATCTGCAGTCAAATGCTCTACCACTGAGATATACCCCCTTTTGGAGAGCCTTTTTCAAAGTAAAAAAAAAAATTAGAGTAATTTTCTTAAATTCGTCTGTAGAAGGTAAAATAAAGTGTTTGGCTTGTTGTGAACTAGGATAACAGTACCAAAGATCACATTCAGATTGGGACATGATAAAGGGGGCACTCGGATTTGAACCGTGGAGCTCTAGATCTGCAGTCAAATGCTCTACCACTGAGCTATACCCCCTTTCGGAGAACCTTTTTCAAAGTAAAAAAAAAAAAAATTAGAGTAATTTTCTTAAATTCGTCTGTAGAAGTTAAAAGAACAAAGTGTTTGGCTTGTGGGAAACTAGCATAACAGTACCAAAGATCACATTCAGATTGGGACATGTTAAAGGGTGCACTTGGATTTAAACCGGGGACCTCTTGATCTGCAGTCAAATGCTCTACCACTGAGCTATACCCCCTTTCAGAGAGCCTTTTTCAAAGTGAAAACAAAATCTCAGTTATTTTCTTAAATTCGTCTGTAGACGGTAAAATAACAAAGTGTTTGGCTTGTTGAACACTGGCATAACAGTACCAAAGATCACATTCAGATTGGGACATGTTAAAGGGGGCACTTGGATTTGAACCGGGGACCTCTTGAGCTGCAGTCAAATGCTCTACCACTGAGCTATACCCCCTTTCAGAGAGCCCTTTTCAAAGTAAAAAAAAAATCTCAGTTATTTTCTTAACTTCGTCTGTAGACGGTAAAATAACAAAGTGTTTGGCTAGTTGTGAACTAGGATAACAGTACCAAAGGTCACATTCAGATTGGGACATGATAAAGGGGGCACTCGGATTTGAACCGGGGACCTCTTGATCTGCAGTCAAATGCTCTACCACTGAGCTATACCCCCTTTCAGAGAGCCGTTTTCAAAGTGAAAAAAAAATCTCAGTTATTTTCTTAACTTCGTCTGTAGACGGTAAAATAACAAAGTGTTTGGCTAGTTGTGAACTAGGATAACAGTACCAAAGATCACAAACAGATTGGGACATGATAAAGGGGACACTCGGAATTGAACCGGGGACCTCTTGATCTGCAGTCAAATGCTCTACCACTGAGCTATACCCCCTTTCAGAGAGCCCTTTTCAAAGTTAAAAAAAAAAAAAATCTCAGTTATTTTCTTAAATTCGTCTGTAGATGGTAAAATAACAAAGTGTTTGGCTTGTTGAACACTGGCATAACAGTAACAAAGATCACATTCAGATTGGGACATGTTAAAGGGGGCACTTGGATTTGAACCGGGGACCTCTTGATCTGCAGTCAAATGCTCTACCACTGAGCTATACCCCCTTTCAGAGAGCCCTTTTCAAAGTAAAAAAAAAATCTCAGTTATTTTCTTAACTTCGTCTGTAGACGGTAAAATAACAAAGTGTTTGGCTAGTTGTGAACTAGGATAACAGTACCAAAGGTCACATTCAGATTGGGACATGATAAAGGGGGCACTCGGATTTGAACCGGGGACCTCTTGATCTGCAGTCAAATGCTCTACCACTGAGCTATACCCCCTTTCAGAGAGCCTTTTTCAAAGTGAAAAAAAAAAAAAACTCAGTTATTTTCTTAAATTCGTCTGTAGACGGTAAAATAACAAAGTGTTTGGCTTGTTGAACACTGGCATAACAGTACCAAAGATCACATTCAGATTGGGACATGTTAAAGGGGGCACTCGGATTTGAACCGGGGACCTCTTGATCTGCAGTCAAATGCTCTACCACTGAGCTATACCCCCTTTCAGAGAGCCTTTTTCAAAGTGAAAAAAAAATCTCAGTTATTTTCTTAAATTCGTCTGTAGACGGTAAATAACAAAGTGTTTGGCTTGTTGAACACTGGCATAACAGTAACAAAGATCACATTCAGATTGGGACATGTTAAAGGAGGCACTTGGATTTGAACCGGGGACCTCTTGATCTGCAGTCAAATGCTCTACCACTGAGCTATACCCCCTTTCAGAGAGCCCTTTTCAAAGTAAAAAAAAAAAAAAATCTCAGTTATTTTCTTAAATTCGTCTGTAGACGGTAAAATAACAAAGTGTTTGGCTTGTTGAATACTGGCATAACAGTACCAAAGATCACATTCAGATTGGGACATGTTAAAGGGGGCACTCGGATTTGAACCGGGGACCTCTTGATCTGCAGTCAAATGCTCTACCACTGAGCTATACCCCCTTTCAGAGAGCCTTTTTCAAAGTGAAAAAAAAATCTCAGTTATTTTCTTAACTTCGTCTGTAGACGGTAAAATAACAAAGTGTTTGGCTAGTTGTGAACTAGGATAACAGTACCAAAGGTCACATTCAGATTGGGACATGATAAAGGGGGCACTCGGATTTGAACCGGGGACCTCTTGATCTGCAGTCAAATGCTCTACCACTGAGCTATACCCCCTTTCAGAGAGCCCTTTTCAAAGTAAAAAAAAAAAAAATCTCAGTTATTTTCTTAAATTCGTCTGTAGATGGTAAAATAACAAAGTGTTTGGCTTGTTGAACACTGGCATAACAGTACCAAAGATCACATTCAGATTGGGACATGTTAAAGGGGGCACTCGGATTTGAACCGGGGACCTCTTGATCTGCAGTCAAATGCTCTACCACTGAGCTATACCCCCTTTCAGAGAGCCCTTTTCAAAGTAAAAAAAAATAAAAATCTCAGTTATTTTCTTAAATTCGTCTGTAGATGGTAAAATAACAAAGTGTTTGGCTTGTTGAACACTGGCATAACAGTAACAAAGATCACATTCAGATTGGGACATGTTAAAGGGGGCACTTGGATTTGAACCGGGGACCTCTTGATCTGCAGTCAAATGCTCTACCACTGAGCTATACCCCCTTTCAGAGAGCCCTTTTCAAAGTAAAAAAAAAATCTCAGTTATTTTCTTAACTTCGTCTGTAGACGGTAAAATAACAAAGTGTTTGGCTAGTTGTGAACTAGGATAACAGTACCAAAGGTCACATTCAGATTGGGACATGATAAAGGGGGCACTCGGATTTGAACCGGGGACCTCTTGATCTGCAGTCAAATGCTCTACCACTGAGCTATACCCCCTTTCAGAGAGCCTTTTTCAAAGTGAAAAAAAAAAAACTCAGTTATTTTCTTAAATTCGTCTGTAGACGGTAAAATAACAAAGTGTTTGGCTTGTTGAACACTGGCATAACAGTACCAAAGATCACATTCAGATTGGGACATGTTAAAGGGGGCACTCGGATTTGAACCGGGGACCTCTTGATCTGCAGTCAAATGCTCTACCACTGAGCTATACCCCCTTTCAGAGAGCCTTTTTCAAAGTGAAAAAAAAATCTCAGTTATTTTCTTAACTTCGTCTGTAGACGGTAAAATAACAAAGTGTTTGGCTAGTTGTGAACTAGGATAACAGTACCAAAGGTCACATTCAGATTGGGACATGATAAAGGGGGCACTCGGATTTGAACCGGGGACCTCTTGATCTGCAGTCAAATGCTCTACCACTGAGCTATACCCCCTTTCAGAGAGCCTTTTTCAAAGTGAAAAAAAAATCTCAGTTATTTTCTTAAATTCGTCTGTAGACGGTAAAATAACAAAGTGTTTGGCTTGTTGAACACTGGCATAACAGTAACAAAGATCACATTCAGATTGGGACATGTTAAAGGGGGCACTTGGATTTGAACCGGGGACCTCTTGATCTGCAGTCAAATGCTCTACCACTGAGCTATACCGCCTTTCAGAGAGCCCTTTTCAAAGTAAAAAAAAAATCTCAGTTATTTTCTTAACTTCGTCTGTAGACGGTAAAATAACAAAGTGTTTGGCTAGTTGTGAACTAGGATAACAGTACCAAAGGTCACATTCAGATTGGGACATGATAAAGGGGGCACTCGGATTTGAATCGGGGACCTCTTGATCTGCAGTCAAATGCTCTACCACTGAGCTATACCCCCTTTCAGAGAGCCCTTTTCAAAGTAAAAAAAAAAAAAAACTCAGTTATTTTCTTAAATTCGTCTGTAGACGGTAAAATAACAAAGTGTTTGGCTTGTTGAACACTGGCATAACAGTACCAAAGATCACATTCAGATTGGGACATGTTAAAGGGGGCACTCGGATTTGAACCGGGGACCTCTTGATCTGCAGTCAAATGCTCTACCACTGAGCTATACCCCCTTTCAGAGAGCCTTTTTCAAAGTGAAAAAAAAATCTCAGTTATTTTCTTAACTTCGTCTGTAGACGGTAAAATAACAAAGTGTTTGGCTAGTTGTGAACTAGGATAACAGTACCAAAGGTCACATTCAGATTGGGACATGATAAAGGGGGCACTCGGATTTGAACCGGGGACCTCTTGATCTGCAGTCAAATGCTCTACCACTGAGCTATACCCCCTTTCAGAGAGCCCTTTTCAAAGTAAAAAAAAAAAAAAATCTCAGTTATTTTCTTAAATTCGTCTGTAGATGGTAAAATAACAAAGTGTTTGGCTTGTTGAACACTGGCATAACAGTACCAAAGATCACATTCAGATTGGGACATGCTAAAGGGGGCACTCGGATTTGAACCGGGGACCTCTTGATCTGCAGTCAAATGCTCTACCACTGAGCTATACCCCCTTTCAGAGAGCCTTTTTCAAAGTGAAAAAAAAATCTCAGTTATTTTCTTAAATTCGTCTGTAGACGGTAAAATAACAAAGTGTTTGGCTTGTTGAACACTGGCATAACAGTAACAAAGATCACATTCAGATTGGGACATGTTAAAGGGGGCACTCGGATTTGAACCGGGGACCTCTTGATCTGCAGTCAAATGCTCTACCACTGAGCTATACCCCCTTTTGGAGAACCTTTTTCAAAGTAAAAAAAAATCTCAGATATTTTCTTAAATTCGTCTATAGAAGGTAAAATAAAGTGTTTGGCTTGTTGTGAACTAGGATAACAGTACCAAAGATCACATTCAGATTGGGACATGATAAAGGTGGCACTCGGATTTGAACCGGGGACCTCTTGATCTGCAGTCAAATGCTCTACCACTGAGCTATACCCCCTTTCAGAGAACCCTTTTCAAAGTAAAAAAAAAAAAATCAGAGTAATTTTCTTAAATTCGTCTGTAGAAGTTAAAAGAACAAAGTGTTTGGCTTGTGGGAAACTAGCATAACAGTACCAAAGATCACATTCAGATTGGGACATGATAAAGGTGGCACTCGGATTTGAACCGGGGACCTCTTGATCTGCAGTCAAATGCTCTACCACTGAGCTATACCCCCTTTCAGAGAGCCCTTTTCAAAGTAAAAAAAAAAAAAAAATCTCAGTTATTTTCTTAAATTCGTCTGTAGACGGTAAAATAACAAAGTGTTTGGCTTGTTGAACACTGGCATAACAGTACCAAAGATCACATTCAGATTGGGACATGTTAAAGGGGGCACTCGGATTTGAACCGGGGACCTCTTGATCTGCAGTCAAATGCTCTACCACTGAGCTATACCCCCTTTCAGAGAGCCCTTTTCAAAGTAAAAAAAAAAAAAAAATCTCAGTTATTTTCTTAAATTCGTCTGTAGACGGTAAAAAATCAAAGTGTTTGGCTTGTTGAACACTGGCATAACAGTACCAAAGATCACATTCAGATTGGGACATGTTAAAGGGGGCACTCGGATTTGAACCGGGGACCTCTTGATCTGCAGTCAAATGCTCTACCACTGAGCTATACCCCCTTTCAGAGAACATTTTCCAAAGTAAAACATATCCCAATAATTTTCTTAAATTTGTCTGTATAAATTAACAGAACAAAGTGTTTGGCTTGTGGGAAACTAGCATAACAGTACCAAAGATCACATTCAGATTGGGACATGATAAAAGGGTCATTCAGATTTGAACCGGGGACCTCTTGATCTGCAGTCAAATGCTCTACCACTGAGCTATACCCCCTTTCAGAGCACCTTTTTCAAAGTGAAAAAAAAATCTCAGATATTTTCTTAAATTCGTCTATAGAAGGTAAAATAAAGTGTTTGGCTTGTTGTGAACTAGGATAACAGTACCAAAGATCACATTCAGATTGGGACATGATAAAGGGGGCACTCGGATTTGAACCGGGGACCTCTTGATCTGCAATCAAATGCTCTACCACTGAGCTATACCCCCTTCCAGAGAGCCTTTTTAAAAGTAAAAAAAAAAAATCCAAGTAATTTTCTTACAGTTTTTCTCGATTGTTTACACACATTTTCTGAAAGCATGCCTCATATTCTAAGAACTCTACACACAAATCAAAAAACACACACACAATGGGCAAAACCCCTCAATTCTCCTGCAAAATGAAACTTTACATTCAAAACAATGTTATTTCTTCTCAAAATGGTATTTTGTTTTCAAATGACACACACAAACCATCATATGAATACACATTTATAAGAACCAGTTGAACACTGATGTGCTCAATGTAAAACACTATGATGAATGGAAAACACTTCTTCTCCATTCATCATAATGACTTAGGACTTTTTTTGTTCAGTGTTACACTTACTACAGACAGTACATACATAAGTGTGTTGTAAAATATTTGAGAATATTGTTTTTATACTCAGAACACACAAATACACGGTAACAAATATATTTTATTTTTCCCACAAAAACAATGTACACAGTGTACATCCCAACCAACACAAAGTTGTACATACAGTGGTCTACATACAAAACAACAGAAGAATTGACTGTATACAGTTACAGTAAAAAAAAAAAAAAAATCCAATGTTGGCATCCATTGCTCCATTGAAGAGCTCACCTGTTGCTCTTTAATGCTAAAGCTCTGGGCCCGTATTCATAAAGAATCTTAATGCAAAGAGTAGCTCCTAGTGACAAAATTCTAAGAAAATTCGTAGAAATGTGGGCGTTTACTCTTAAAATTGAAGAAAAAATCCTAGTAAAGAAAAAAGTAATTCAGAAAGCATCTTAACCCTTAAAAGAGGTCTTAAGTTCAAAATTGTTAGGAGCACGGACGAGGACTTTTAAGAGGCTTAAGAGTTTCTTTAGCAGAGGAGAAAATGACAGAAAGACGAAGAGGGAGAAGAAATGTGTTGCAGACAATGGATGACAGTGAGTTAATAAGAAGCTATATATTAGATCGTGCAGGGATCATGTTTGTGACAGATCTTATTAGAGACACGCTAATATCTCCAATACAGCGCAGAAATGCCATAGCGCCAGAAATGAAAGTAATCACTACATTACGATATTTGGCAACTGGGAAAATTCCATGTTTGATACATTAAAACCAACATTCAAACCACCACTTAAATAGACATGCCAGTAATCAGTGTAATTGGAAAGAGTGGAACAATTTTTATCATTCTAAGCAATCAAATACCTTATAGGAAATTAACAGCATGGAAAATAAAAAAAGGATTTATATACACATATAGGCCTATAATGTGTGTGTGTGTGTGTGTGTGTGTGTGACTCTGAGAGAACGGTCAAATAGGAAAAATTACGCATGTAATTTCAAAGTGAAGGCTTAGAATAGACCCTATACTTAAAATCACTTTTTTTTTCCTTCTTGGACAACCAACCAATCACAGTCTTCAAAAGATTGTGTCATACATAGCAACGGGGTCAACCCCGCCTCCTCACTAAGATAAAAGTTTTTGTCTTTTCCTTACTCAGAGTTGCTCTCAGATCGGTCCCGAATCGCTTTTAAGCTAAGACTCCTACGTAAAAGTTTTTAAGATGAATTAAGAGTTTTCTGAGAGGATTCTTAGAATCTTTATGAATACGGGCCCTGATTGCTAATTGTAAAACTGTGTGACGGGTGTTTGCCCATGTGATGAGTCAGTGTGTATGTTTGAATGGCAGTGTGTTCCTTGTGAAAACAAGACATTTTCTGCATGAAAATTGTGCCAAAAGCAGAGAATTGTGTGTAGTGTTTTGAAAAAGGTGTGTTTTAGAACTGCAATTTGAGTGTAAAGCAGGAATTGTGCTTGTAGTTTAGCAGAATTGGTTCAGGGGGTTGGTGAATGAGTTACATGTTGTGGTCATTGTGTCTCAAGTACCAGTATTTGTGTGTAAACAATTGAGAAAAACTGTAAATTCATCTGTAGAAGGTAAAATAAAGTGTTTGGCTTGTTGTAAACTAGGATAACAGTACCAAAGATCACATTCAGAGTGGGACACTCGGATTTGAACCAGCGACCTCTTGATCTGCAGTCAAATGCTCTACCACTGAGCTATACCCCCTTTCGGAGAACCTTTTTCAAAGTAAAAAAAAAAAATCGGAGTAATTTTCTTAAATTCATCTGTAGAAGGTAAAATAAAGTGTTTGGCTTGTTGTGAACTAGGATAACAGTACCAAAGATCACATTCAGATTGGGACACTATAAAGGGGGCACTCGGATTTGAACCGAGGACCTCTTGATCTGCAGTCAAATGCTCTACCACTGAGCTATACCCCTTTCAGAGCTATACCCCTTTCCTGCTTCAAAATAAAAATATAGCTGCGAGCAGCGATTGCGGGCCCAAGCCGGTGGCACCGCCACCCTGGTGCCTTTAGTTACACTAAAGCCACCGGGGTGGCAGTGTCACCGGCTTGGGCCCTCCATCGCTGCTCACAGCTATATATATATATATATATATAGTGTGCGTCCACGGCGAGGAACGGGCAGAGAAGAGCGAACGTTTTTTAGTTCATTCCTACTTCCATAGGAATTAATTGAAAACGCTTGCTCTGCACCATTATCAATGTCAGTGCGGTCAAAAGCATTTTGAAAGTGACACACTTCCTGCTGCCAGTTGGTGGCGCTATAACTTTGACTCACAATAGTTACATCCATCTGATCGGCCTGCTGAAGCACGAACACACTGCTGAAGTTTCATCAAGATCAGTTAACGTATGCAGAAGTTATATTACTTTGTGTTTCTCTTTTCTCGCCATAAATTTGTTTCCTCGCCACGGCCAAACCGTTCGAGATATCAAAAATCCGTCCGCAATTTAGCATCCGCAATGTCTTGACTTCATGCTGACCGAGATTGGAGGCGATTGGATGAATTCTCTAGGATGAGTACATCAAATTCCACAGCATGCATTTTTCAAACAACCCATAATAGCCGACTTCCTGTTGGGCGGAGCTAATAACTTAGAGTGCGGAAGTTGTTCGGCCCGATGAGATCTATATGTGTACCGAGTTTCATATGAATTCATGCAAGCGTGTTTGATATATGGACCAAGTTTTCAGACCGTGTTCAAGGGGGCGCTGTTGAGCCCCCCTGCCACGCCCGGGTACCAGCTTCAGCCCGGCCCTGATGGCCGCTGGTTCTGACCTGTGTGCAAAGTTTTAAGAGTTTTCGAGCACGTTAAGGGCCCCAACAGCCCCTGAAACCTTGAAAAACAATTATAAAAGCAAATCTCTCCTAACAGACAAATCCCCCACACCCCACACACACACAGAGAGACACACAGATACAGAGAGAGAGAGAGAGAGAGAGAGAGAATTCTCCAAAAAAATCACATTCAAAATATCTGACTTCCTGTTGGCGGGAGTTAATAACTGTAAATTAGAAAGTTGTCCGGCTCGATGAGAACAATATACATACCGATTTTTGTGATTCTAGGAAAAACTAAGCCCCCATTTTTGACTAAAGGTGGCGCTATTGAGCCCCTCACCACGCCCATTTCTGAAACTTTGCACATGTCTACTGGATAATAAATGTGATGTGTCTGTCGAGTTTCATGCATTTTCAAGCATGTGAAGAGTCTCAAAAGCATCCGAAAAGAATATTAAAGTTTGATGCGTTGCCACGGCAACAGTATCTAAGATATCAATAATCCTTTCACAGGTCTACATCTGCCGTGTGTCTACATTATACACATAAAGTTTGAAGCAAATCGGGTAAAAATAAGAGGGTGATTTCAAAGCATTTTGAAAGTGACACACTTCCTGCTGCCAGTTGGTGGCGCTATAACTTTGACTCACAATAGTCACATCCATGTGATCGGCCTCTTACAACGAATACACTACTGAAGTTTCATCAAGATCAGTTAATGTATGCAGAAGCTATAACACACTTCCTGTGTCCCATTATTCGCCATAAATTTGTTTCCTCACCACGGCCAAACCGTTCGAGATATCAAAAATCTGTTCGCAAGAATTCATCCTCAATGTCTTGACTTCATTCACACCGAGTTTCGTGGTGATTGGATGAATTCCCTAGGAGGAGTATTTCACATTCCATTGTATGCGTTTTCCAAACAACGTATAATAACCGACTTCCTGTTGGGCTGGCGTAAAACTTAAAGCACGAAAGTTGTTCGGCCCGATGAGATCTATATGTGTACTGAGTTTCATATTATTACATGCAAGCGTGTTTGATTTATGGACCAAGTTTTCGGACACCATTCCAGGGGGCGCTGTCGAGCCCCCCTGCCACGCCCAGGTACCAGCTTCAGTCCGGTCCTGATGGCCGCAGGTTCTGACCTGTGTGCAAAATTTCAAGAGTTTTTGAGAATGTTAAGGGCCCCAAAAGTGGCAAAAAGGCAGAAAAAAAAAAAATCCTTACGGAAACAATAGGGCCTTCGCCCTTTCAGGGCTTGGGCCCTAAAAATCCAAGTAATTTTCTTAAATTCGTCTGTAGAAGATAAAAGAACAAAGTGTTTGGCTTGTTGGACACTGGCATAACAGTACCAAAGATCACATTCAGATTTGGTCATGAGCTATACCCCCTCTCAGAGAGCCTTTTTCAAAGTAAATTAAATCACAGTAATTTTCTCAAATACAACATTCAGTGCAACATTTTGAGTAAATTTTGGCACTCTGAACTAACTTGTATTATGTACAGTTGGTTTGGTCACATCATTAGAAATAAGTGTGAACAATTTTGAGTCATTGTGTGTAATCGATGACAAATGTAGTTGTGTTTAACTTTTGCCTGCCTGTGTTTAGCATTTTGAAACATAATGCATCACAGTGCTAAATGTGTTTTAGTGAGTGAGAATGTGTTTAGAGTTTTGCTAAAAGAGTGCATGAGATTTGCAAACAGTGTTTAAAGTTTTACAGAAAGAGTTATTTATTCAACAAATTGGTTTAACCTATTGAGAATTTGGTTCAGATAATGGGGTTTAGTGTTTTAGCAATTCAGAAAATAGAAATGTAAAGTTTTGGTTGGCTGTATGAACTAATGGGAAAACATTTGAGAATTGTGTGCATAATGTTTTGAAAAAAGTATGCATGTGATTTGCAATTTGCATGAAATGAAGGAAAATTTACAACCTGTTTAGGACAATTATAAAGTGTTCAGATCAGTCTGTTAACTGTTTTGAGAACAGTGACCTGAGTTTGGAGAAATTTGTAAAATCGATTGAGAAAAACTGTGCATGGTTGTAATTTATTAACTCTTTGAAATACAGACCCAATTAAAGCCTTTTTAAAGAAGACACATTATTGCTCATTATAACAAGAAGAATTTGATTGCTGGAAGCGACAGCACTTTAAAATAAGAAAGTGTAAAAAAAGTTATAGAAGTTTAAGTTTACTGTAAAGCAAATGTGCTGTACTAAACATTTTATTTTATTTTATTCAAGATTTTACAAAATATTTTTTTTCTGTCTAACCAAATTGTCTTCAAAATTTGAAGTTGATATCACAAATCGAAGTTCCTAAGAGATTTTGTTTAGGCGCTATATTAAAAATAGCCACCGGGTGTCACCCACATACCATTGAATGCTTTTGTAACGTGCTCTTTCTGCCTGCAATTCTGGAGGCTGCATTTTCAGGACCACAGTTGAAGGACCGCATTTTTAGGACCCTAGTTTTTAGTGACAACACCACCCACCGAATTAGAAGACCAGTGACCGCATGTTTTTCTCGAAGATGGACAACAATCAGAGTGTGACTATCAAATGTGAATCCACTTTTATTTGTTTAACATTAAAAAACAATTGTGATGCATTTAATTGGAAAGTTAACTTAGCCGCAGTGATCGAGAGTTGCTAAATAGTCTTGAATGAACTACATATCCATCATATATTAGCTTCTAAAGCTGTAAAGCAAATTGTTAGCATATTTGTTTAATGAAACTTTAGCACGACTAGCAAGCTTGTGTTGACTTAGTGACTATGGTATGATAATTCATTCTAGCCAGCACAATAAACTATAGCACGTTCATTTAATTACTTGTTGTTTTTCCATTTTAAGTAAGTTAAAATAATCTTAATATTTTAACTGTCACCTGCTCACAGTCAGCCTGTTTACCCCACAATGCATGATATGAGCACGTCTCTTCATTTTGACATTGTATAATGTTGAATGAGACATTTCACAATTTTAATAGTCATACATAATAGAGTGGCCATCATAATAATTAACTGTTAAAATACCACGTGTTAGATTGTGTCATGTACTGTATAGTCTATGAAGTGATTTCAAAGACACAGCTCAGTGTAGGCAATAGTACAAAGATTTAAACAAAAACAAAAAGATTTAAAAATTAAGTTGGGCAAATACTAGGCTTATGCCTAATTTATGTCAATTTATTTTTATGAAATTAACTTAAAATGTTTAATTTCACTATTTGGGCTCTCTCTTTTTCAAGAAACACAAAACAATCCAGGAAGGGAGATCCTTTCCAGAATTAAAGAGATGCACCACATGCTGCAAGGACTTCCACTGCCCGTTCTGAAATTCAAGTTTTTTCCAACCAAAGTTGAGCAAAGTAAAAACCCATGGGGCCCTATTTTAACGATCTGACACGCAAGTATCAAGCGCAAAACGCAAGTAACTTTGTGGGCGGATCTCGGGCGCTGTTGCTATTATACTGGCGGGATAAAATGACTCTTGCACCCGACGCAAATCTAAAATGTGTTGGTCTGAAGAAGCTTCATTATTCATAGGTGTGGTTTGGGCGTAACGTGAAATAAACCAATCAGAGCGTCATCTCACATTCCCTTTAAGTGCAGGCGCGCTTGTTCCATGGCGGATTGCTATTATAACGGCGGATTTGCCAGGCAATTGCCGGATTTATAGCGTCTGAATAACGCGCCACTGGCTTTAGACGAGGTTTCTCCTGGTCTGTGGCGGAATTGTTTTCTGAAACTGCAAAATAGTACCAGGGAACGTTTGCGCCGGAACACGCCTCCTCTTTTCGCTGAACCGCCCCCGGGAGCGCAAGTTCATTCCCTAATTTACCGACGTGCATCTGTGGAGGGAAAAGTCCGCTGTGCGTCGGGTGCAAAATAGGAATGATACATGCGCCGGTGTACAAAGTCAATTGTGCTGGGTGCAAGATAGGGCCCATGGAGAGACATTTTAAACGTGTTTAAATTGCAAACAGTTCTCCATGAAGGTAACGTTTGAAAACATTCTTTTGAGAAATACAAATTGAGTTATATATATATATATATATATACATATATATATATATATATATATATATAAGATATATATATAATATGCATGAAAAGCAGCCTTAATGTTATGATTATTTCAGTTTGACCAATGAATCCAGACAACTGCATTTATGTTTTTAAATATTTGAACAGTACACAATAACAATAATATGAACATTAATTTGTATGAAGATTGATATAATTATTTTTGTATCATACATACTTTGTGTGTGCTCTGTGGTCACTAAGATCTTTTAAATCTAAAATGTAAAATTAGACAGTTGAACATGTTCAACTAAATGTTTCTTATTTCTTTCACTTCTCTCTTTCTCTCTCCTCCTTTCTCCCTCTTAGAGGTCAGTGAAGATGTTGCCGTTGAAGATCTTTCTGTGGTTCATGTCATAAACAATTTGTTTTGTGTTTGTTCAAATGTTATTAATATTATTTTATAAAATATACACAATCTTAAATCTACCCCCAGAGTTATCCTTGTGTCTTCCAGCTGTACTTTAAAATATGTGGTTGATCTAGTGACTGAAAAGGCAATACCATGATTCCTTCTTTATTTTACTTGATGAGTTATTATATAATGCTAATTAGTCACAGTAATTATTTAACATTCAGCTCTTAGCAACCAGATTTAATTGCAAGAAAGTAGTGGGTGTAATAAACCTTTAAAAACCTTTATTAAAACTTAGTCACAATAACTATTCAACATTCAGCTCTTAGGAACCAGGTTGAATTGCAAGCAAGTAGTATATGGGTGAAATAAACCTTTAAAACCCTTTAAAACTCTAAGTAGTAAGAATTTGGTGGAAATACTGCCTTGGTTGAACTTTTTTAGGTCCTCCAAAACTAGGATCCTGGGACTGCGGTCCTGAAAATGCAGGATTCCAGACAGATAATATTGTCTCCTGTATCAAATTAATATTTTCTCACAATATCACTTCTATCACAAAAAAAAAGGTAACACTTTATTTCGATAGTCCACTTTAGACATTCTACTAACTATAAGTAACTTTGCAACTACGTCAACTAACTCTGATTAAAGTATTAGTAGACTGTCTGCTTAATATCTGCTAACTCTTTATTTTGTTAGTTCCCCAACAGATATTATACTGACTATAAGTAACTTGGCAACTACAAGTCAACTTATTCTGCTAACCTGAACCCTAACCTAACAGCCTACTTGCAAAGTTACTTATAGTTAGTAGAATGTCTAAAGTGGACTATCGAAATAAAGTGGAACCCAAAAGAATATGGAACCTAGAGTCTCAGAACTTTCCGACGATATGCCTTCACAGGGAAGAGCCTAGTTGACACTTCAGGACTGCGTCGTCATCGTGTCCAGGTGCAGGTCCTTCATCAGATCTGGATACGGCCTGGATCCGGCGGACTGCGGTAAACCTCGGATAAACAGAGAGACTAATATTAGCGTAGACGCCATTCTTCTTATGATGTAACGAGTACACGACTGTTCCCGGTTCCGGCTGACCTAATCTATGCAGCCTAACATTGAATTATATGTGTTATGTGTATGCTAGGCCAAAGAGATGTGTTTGTAGTCTAGATTTGAACTGACAGAGTGTGTCTGCTTCCCGGAAAATGTTGGGAAGACTGTTCCAAAGTTTTGGTGCTGAATAGGAAAAGGATCTACCACCAGCAGTCCATTTTGATATTCTAGGCATTATCAACTAGACGTGAAGGACTATAATGCGTTAAGAGCTCGCTCAAGTTCTGGGGAGCTAAACCATTTAGTGCTTTGTAAGTAATCAGCAATATTTTAAAAGTAAACCAATTTCAATAAACAAGAAGTTTCTCATAATAAAACAACTTTAACTACAATAAAAACATGAAATTAATCAGGGTTATTTTAAGCATTGCAAAAAAAAAAGAAAAAAAAAAGTGTTATTTTAACAGTAAAAATGATAAAAACACTATGGGCAAAAAAAGAAAGAAGAAAAAAGGATAATAGGTCCTGTACTAGATACAGGGAACAACTGGACATTTCATGTAATTTTAACCTTTTTTTTTCTTCTTTTTTTTTTAAGTAAAAAAGGTAAATCAAATTATTATATACAGTAAAAAACTGTAAACTGACCTTTCCAGAATTCCCTGTGTAACACTTCACATTTGAAAGTATCCGGTTTAAATAATTATGGTTCTTAATAGTTTTTGTTTTCAGTTATGCACATTTGGGTTTTATGTTACATATTCTGTTGTTTATTGAATGTTTATTGCATTATTTAAGTGTTGTGTGTGTTCTCATGATGGTGTTTTGTGTTTGCGTGCCGTGAATGACTCTGTGCTCCTGTATATTTCAGCTCATTATTATGGTGGTTGTCAGTATATGTTAAAGGTACAAAATAGTATAATAAATATTTTAGTAACAGTGTGCGTTGTTGAATTTACCTGTTTAAATTGCAATTTTCTTGTTTGTAAATTAAAAATTTATACTGTAATATTTACAGCTTGTTCTGTAAATATTCTTACATTTTAACAGAATTATTCTGGCAACCACCATTTTTTTGGTAAAAACAATGGGATTTTTTTACAGTGTTTTTATTTAATAAAAAGGTATCTAATGCAAAGAAAACTAAATGCAAGCTTGTGAAAGAATGCTGATGTAGAAATATGTGCAGAATAGATCGGTGATCAATTGAATGTCTCAGAGAAGGAAAAGGTGAATGTTTGGGTCTGGATGGGACAGTCGACCAGTAACTGACTGACTAAAATTCACACAAATTCAAACATCTTTTGCCAGACCGAGATGTTGAAAGTGTGCTCAGCCCTGCTTCCCTTACTCTTAGCCCGAATTAGTTGACTAACTAGAAAATTGCGTGGAAACCCGTTCCACTAATCCATTTTAGTTTTTAAAACAAGGTGAGAACGTCCGCGGAGCCAGAGCTAGACCAAATGGAAGGACCCGATACTGATACGTCTTTCCCCCAAAGGCGAACCGGAGGAACTTCCTGTGCCGTGGAATGACCAGGGCTGAGTTTCCCGATAACGTTGTCTCTTAGCGCGCTACGAAGACTCTTAAGGTATAACTTAACTGAAGGTATACCATTTCTAGGCGTGTTCCCCGAACTATACCTTAGGAAGCCGCTTAAGATATACCTTCTTACGTGCGACGTTACCCGGTTCTGTCCGTGGCGATGCTGCTGAATTGGTTGATATCGATGGCTCGAGAATCAGTTATTGTAACGGTCACCAGCTGGAGTGCCCTTGAGAGCCACCAGAGGGCACTCCACATAAGACTATTATCACTCACAAACTACATTTCCCAATACTCACTGCCCGGACTCATCACTTATCACTGATCACATTCACCTGTACCTCATTCACTGATTGCATTCACCTGTCTCATCCTGTTAGTCTGTCTATTTATACCATGTTCATTCATTCACTCACCGCGAAGTCTTGTTTGTGTCACACTGCATTTCTGAGCGTTTCCCTGGTTTTCTTGTTTCTTGGTTTTTGATATCTTGCCCTGTTCCCTGGATTACTCTCTTGCCTCTGGTCCCTGCCTGTTTGTTTTGTTTGTTTCTTTGTTTTGACTGCCTGCCTGTGTATGACCCTAGCCTGTACATTGGATTACGCCTCTGGATTGCCCCAGCCAAATAAAGCTGCATTTGGATCTCCTACTTCGTGTCTCTGAGCAGTTTCATGACAGAAGACTTCGCCATACCCAGATCCAGCAGCAATGACAACATGGACCCAGTAACTAGACTCTGCTCCATCTTCCAGGATGGTCGCCCCATAGAGGACTATGTGGGTGAGTTTGTGGCTTGTTGCCACCTGGCCCCGCTGGATGACGGGGAACTCAAGGATTGCTTTTGGATGGGACTGGATCAGGACGTGAGTTTTTATTTGCCTGAGGCTGACCCCAGATGGACTCTGGTTCAATATATAGATTTTGTCTTGCTATTTTGTGGGTCTCCCTTCATAGTGGGCGAGGTTGAGCCCGCACTTCACGTCGCTTCTGCTGATCCAGAGACTGTTCACGTCGCTTCTGCTGATCCAGAGACTGTTCACGTCGCTTCTGCTGATCCAGAGACTGTTCACGTCGCTTCTGCTGATCCAGAGACTGTTCACGTCACTTCTGCCGATCCAGAGCTTCACACCAGTCCAGCCGAGCCTGCACTTCACGCCAGCCCAGAGTCTCCTTCGCCACTGGTCCCGTCCAGTCCAGAGTCTCCTTCACCGCTGGTCCCGCCCAGCTCAAAGCCCTCTTCACCGCTGGTCCCGTCCAGCTCAGACTCCTCTTCACCGCTGGTCCCGTCCAGCCCAGAGCCTTCACCGCTGGTCCCGCCCAGCTCAGAGTCCTCTTCACCGTTGGTCCCGTCCAGCACAGAGCCTTCACCACTAGTCCTGTCCAGCACAGAGCCTTCACCGCTGGTCCCGCCCAGCTCAGAGTCTTCTTCGCCGCTGGTTCCGTCCAGTTCAGAGCTCTCATTGCTGCCCAGCACAGAGCTCTCATCGCTGCCCAGCACAGAGCCCTCATCGCTGCCCAGCTCCAAGCCCTCTTTGCCGCTGGTCCTGCCCAGCTCAAGGCCCTCTTCGCCGCTTGTCCTGCCCAGCTCAAAGCCCTCGCCGCCGCAGGTCCCGTCAAGCTCAGAGCGCGCTGATTCCGATCCAGAGACTGAACTTCCCGTCACTTCTGCCGATCCAGAGACTGAGCTTCCCGTCACTTCTGCCGATCCAGAGACTGAGCTTCCCGTCACTTCTGCCGATCCAGAGCCAGAGCTTCACGTCAGTCCTGCCGAGCCAGAGCCAGAGCTTCACGTCAGTCCTGCCGAGCCAGAGCCAGAGCTTCACGTCAGTCCTGCCGAGCCAGAGCCAGAGCTTCACGTCAGTCCTGCCGAGCCAGAGCCAGAGCCAGAGCTTCACGTCAGTCCTGCCGAGCCAGAGCCAGAGCTTCACGTCAGTCCTGCCGAGCCAGAGCCAGAGCTTCACGTCAGTCCTGCCGAGCCAGAGCCAGAGCTTCACGTCAGTCCTACCGAGCCAGAGCTTCACGTCAGTCCTACCGAGCCAGATCCAGAGCTTCACGTCAGTCCTGCCGAGCCAGAGCCAGAGCTTCACGTCACGTCTGCCCGTCCAGAGTCTCGTCCCTCCGAGACTGAAATTGTTCCTGAGCCTGAATCTGATACTGATCCTGAGCCTGAATCTGTTCCTCTTCCTGCGCCTGTGTCTTCGGACAAGATGGCCGACTCCACGCCTGTGTCTTCGGACAAGATGGCCGACTCCACGCCTGTGTCTTCGGACAAGATGGCCGACTCCACGCCTGTGTCTTCGGACAAGATGGCCGACTCCACGCCTGTGTCTTCGGACAAGATGGCCGACTCCACGCCTGTGTCTTCGGACAAGATGGCCGACTCCACGCCTGTGTCTTCGGACAAAATGGGCGACTCCACGCCTGTGTCGTCGGACAAGATGGCTGACTCCACGCCTGTGTCTTCGGACAAGATGGCCGACTCCACGCCTGTGTCTTCG
Organism: Abramis brama; assembly: GCF_963993115.1. Classification (NCBI taxonomy): domain Eukaryota; kingdom Metazoa; phylum Chordata; class Actinopteri; order Cypriniformes; family Leuciscidae; genus Abramis; species Abramis brama. Next base: position 28,119,356 of record NC_139985.1, read on the forward strand.
GACAAGATGGCCGAATCCACGCCAGTGTCTCCAGACAAGATGGCCGCCGCCGAGCCAGTGTCTCTGGACAAGATGGCCTCCACCGATCCAGTGTCTGTTCAAGTCACGTCTGCCGAGCCAGTGTCTCCGGACAAGATGGCCGCCGCCAAACCAGTGTCTCCAGACAAGATGGCCGCCACCGAGCCAGTGTCTCTGGACAAAATGGCCGCTGCCACGTCGACTGAGCCCTCAGCAGAGATAGCCGCCGACATGCCTGAACCTGAGCCCTCAACAGAGATGGCCGCTGTCACGCTGTCTGTTCCTGTCCTTGAGCCGGTCCCTGTGTCTGTTCCTGTCCCTGTGTCTGTTCCTGTTCCTGAGCCGGTGTCTGTTCCTGTGCCCTGGCCGCCTGAAGGGTCGTCTCCGCCCTGGCCGCCTGAAGGGTCGTCTCCGCCCTGGCCGCCTGAAGGGTCGTCTCCTCCCTGGCCGCCTGCACAGCCTGCTCCGCCCTGGCCGCCTGCACAGCCTGCTCCGCCCTGGCCGCCTGCACAGCCTGCTCCGCCCTGGCCGCCTGCACAGCCTGCTCCGCCCTGGCCGCCTGCACAGCCTGCTCCGCCCTGGCCGCCTGCACAGCCTGCTCCGCCCTGGCCTTCCGCCCTGCCGGAGTCTTCAGGTCCTCTTCCACTGCACGGGCCTGGCCCTCCATCCCGCCCCCGGGTCCGCCTCCGCTCCACCTCCCTCCTGGACAGTTTTAGGAGCGTCTGGAATCCGCTCCTTAAAGGGGGGGCTATGTAACGGTCACCAGCTGGAGTGCCCTTGAGAGCCACCAGAGGGCACTCCACATAAGACTATTATCACTCACAAACTACATTTCCCAATACTCACTGCCCGGACTCATCACTTATCACTGATCACATTCACCTGTACCTCATTCACTGATTGCATTCACCTGTCTCATCCTGTTAGTCTGTCTATTTATACCATGTTCATTCATTCACTCACCGCAAAGTCTTGTTTGTGTCACACTGCATTTCTGAGCGTTTCCCTGGTTTTCTTGTTTCTTGGTTTTTGATATCTTGCCCTGTTCCCTGGATTACTCTCTTGCCTCTGGTCCCTGCCTGTTTGTTTGTTTTGTTTGTTTCTTTGTTTTGACTGCCTGCCTGTGTATGACCCTAGCCTGTACATTGGATTACGCCTCTGGATTGCCCCAGCCAAATAAAGCTGCATTTGGATCTCCTACTTCGTGTCTCTGAGCAGTTTCATGACAGTTATTCTCTCTTGCAGGGGCTGTTTATGTGAGAAAGCGGTGTTCTTTATAAAAAAGTACTTTAGAAATAGTTGAAATTGCATTTATTAGGACTCATGGGATATTATAAAAAATAATCCAAACTATAATAGCCTATAATAGCATTGCCTACATATTTTAAAATTGTATCATATATTGCTGCCATAATAACCATTTAAATTTTTATGTGCTTTCTTCTCTTTCCCATTTTTGTTCGCTGAGGTGGAGCTGCGATGAAATATTGTTCTTGTAAATACTTTCAAGAATTTCAGTAATAAAAGTGTACGCCACGTACGGTGCTCGGCAGTGATCAAAAAGGATTTAAACAGTGATTTTTGAATCTCTTCTTGAAAACGCAGAGATGTGGATTCAGACGGCAATTAAATTACCACACGACCTGTTTGTCAAAAAACAGGAGGTACTAATTTGGCCAGGGATTTTTACGCGGGTTGGGTGAGAAAAAACACTGATATTATGGATTCGGACGGCACTAAAATCACCGACTTACCCCTGTAAATGTTTAAAATACCGTACGAGCCCATGATAAACAATATTAGCGTCCGAATAGGACTTAACTGACAGTAGCCTATGCATTCACTGGCCTTTAAAAGCGCTCTTTAATTAAAATAAATTTATAAAATTGTATTATATATAATAATATAATTAAAATTCTAACAACAATCAGTGTAATGACAATTTTATTCTTTGCATGAAAACACTTGAATTAGCCTAACTGAACACTGTCTGGGTGTATTAAAACTTCAGAATTATATTCGTATAGACCTGCAACAGTGATAAGGTAAAACTAAGAGTGGTCCAGACCAACCTTCCGAAAGTATGACTTACAGAAGGTATACTTAACTAAGAACGTTTCGGGAAACACGTATTAACGATAAGGTACAGCTTAAGGTGTAACTTAAGAACGACGTAGCGTTAAGAAGGTTTCGGGAAACCCAGCCCTGGATGTGGTAATAGGCGTCCTTCTGGTCAACGGTGACGAACCAGTCCCCTGTTCGAATCTGCGCCAGGATAGTTTTCAACGTCAGCATCTTGAACTTCCCTTTGTAAAGGGATTATTTTAAGCATTGCAAAAAAATTTTTTGTAATTTTAACAGAAAAAATTATAAAAATGGGCAAACTATAAAAAAATAAATAAAAAAAACTATGGGCAAAAGAAAAAAAAGAAAAAAGGTTAATAGATTAACAGTAAGCTCCCATACTAGATACAGGGGAAAACTGTAAAAGATCTAACTGGACATTTCATGTATATTTAACTTTTTTTTTCAAATTCTAGTTTTCAACGTCAGCATATTGAACTTCCCTTTGTAAAGGGAAAAATTCAGACGACGCAGGTCCAATATGGGGCACAGACCCCATCCTTCTTTGGGACGAGGAAGTAGCGGCTGAAGAAACCGCGGTTCAAGTCTGAAGGTTTACCTGAATTTGACTAAACCTGAGGTTTAGTATAATGCCACCTTTATACTCAAAAACATCTATAGAGGATGCATTACATATGTATTACCTTATTCAAATTGAAATGAGTGACTATTTTAGAGGGTTCACACACAGGCCTCTGTTCGGGCTAATTCAGAGTTGTTTATGATAAAAGTTATACAACTCCAATTTAAGTTACTTTTGGGTGCAATAACTTTTACACTGAATGTCAAGTCTGTGTTTTTTTAGCAAAAAAAGGGTATGTGTCCAAAAACACGTACTGAGTAGGAGTTACATGACATAGGCTAAATCGTTTACATCTCTGGTTCACCCCAAACATAGATAAAACCTTACAGTAATCTCACAAAATCATGTATTCCATAAGTATGTAATCATGTCAGTGCAATTTAGACAAGTCCAATGGATTCATAGACCCATTATTTTTTTGAAGATAGACAAATTAATGAGAATGAGCAGAGATTAGCAAATGCATGTTGTGTATAACTTTCATACAAACTTTCTGCAAATGTCCTAGTAATACGTTTGTTTTTAACATGTTACTACATATACTTACTATAGTTAGGGTTAGGGTTTTTATAAAAACAGTAAATTATGCACAATTACAAGTAAGTAACCCTAATCAAAACCCTAACCGTAACTAGTACATAGTACAATAATACAATAGAGTAAGTACATGTATTTAATTAATATTACTCTGAGGGTAACACTTTATTTTACAGTTCCTTGTTACATATGTTACATGTAGGCCTATTTACCGTAGTCAGGGCTGCCAACTTTTGAGTTTAGCTTGGAGTGAGATTTTATTTTGGTGGGGTATGCAAAACAAATATTGCATCACAATAAGTGTAATTGTGATTGTCAAAACATTTGGTAACTAAATAGAATTTTATGAAGTTTAGTGACAACATGTTACAATGTTTACATTGTACAATGACTAGTAGGATACAGTTTTTATTATTGCTTGACAAAAATTTCAAGATTTCAATTCCATTCTTGTGATTTGATTCCGATTTTGATTCAGTATTGACTAACTTGGATACATGTTTATTTTAAATTTTATTTAAAAAAATAATCTCACCTAATGCTGTAAACATAGAGGGCCCAATCTGCTGGTATTATTAAAGGTTAAAAATAACAAATTAAATTAAATATAATGCTGTTTTTGTTATAATAACAATTATTTAATGACATAAGTAAAAATATAATAAATATGTAATATAGTGCTCAGCAAAATCTCCTCTTCACATGCTATGGTCATTAAATGGCTTTCCTGAGGTAAATGTAACGTTATGTGACATAATTGTTCTCCTGCTGTTATACTGACCTCTTTCCATGGTTGAAAAACACTAATTGGTCGATATTATGTATACTTTCGGTAAGTTGTACTGCATCTTTAAATAAAAAAGTAACAGATGATCGGTTCACGTGCACTTGAACTGAGGCGCTCAGCGATCTGTCACGTCACATTTACAAGCGCCAAACGTATTTTTGTCTGAATTTCGTAATAAAATTGACGGAATCTAAGAGCTGAGAATTAGTTTAATATTAAAAGTACCCCTTTGCTCCGCAATTTTTCTGTGCGTGAGAAAATGGATGTGTGGCGTGAGAGCGTGTGAAAAGTGTCAATTGCGTGAGTCTCACGCTCAATGCGTGAGAGTTGGCAGCCCTGGAATAAGAGTAAATTATGCATAATTACATGCAATTAATCCTAATCCTAAACCTAAACCAAAACCTAATCCTAACCTAATACTACAAAAAACAGCTGAGAAACCTTTTGTTCGAATTTTTTAGGGTTAGGTGTTTTTTTTCTTCATATATGCAGCTAGCGTTAGCCACAAGAATATACATACACGTGCTGATTTGAACAGACAAAAAACTTATGTCAACGAAATGCAAATGTTGTAACGTTAACTAAACTGTGAACACACAGAAACACACTGGCTAACGTTATAAACTGTGGCCTCACAGAAACAGCAAATTTGAATGGTAACCTTATAGCTAAACTGTGAACTGACAGAAAGAAAAAAAACTAACGTCGACCGGCACATTAACACTACGTTAACTTTTCAGCGTTCAACTAACATCGGCCCGGTTTTTGGGTAATCATTTTTCTCTCCAAGATAAGATTTATGCACTCACCATTTCACGTACTTCCAAAAATCCCTGTTTTTAGCGTGCTCTGCTCACTGTCACCTGTTTCAATAGAACAACCCCCCTCACAGAAGCGTAACATAACATGTTATCTCAGCTTCATTGCACTCAATATTTCGTCTGATTAGTGCAAACAACTAAATTTGATTTAGTAATGACAAGGTTTTTAAAAAAGCAACAAAGAATAAGTAATGACCACTTAAGATGTTTCATTAACACAAATCCGGGTTTAGATAGTGCTCCCTTTCCCTGATGGTGTGTCAGACATAAAAATAAAGCTTTTACACAAGATAGTACATTTGTATTTCTCTATAGGATAAATGTGAAATATATAATTTTAGTTTTTCATTCTGTTATTTTGCCAACTCTCTACCTCTATCCTGCATTTTCAATAATATTACACATCTTACCATTTCTAAACAGGTAGTTTTTTTTTTTTTTTTTTTTTTTTTGCATTTCTGATAAAATGCCAATTACACGAGGAGCAGAGAGTGAAGGCCAAAGCAATTTATTACAGAAGGATAATACAATCAGATTGTATTCCTCCAGAGGATTTGCTTTCGCTTTTGTTTACAGGAAATAATGAGGCCTCCATTCCTCTGATGCAGTTTAAAGCACAGATGGTTGCTAATGTACTCTCTGATCACTGGGTGCCAGAAACAAGCCACTTATTTTGATGAGTAGCTGCTAACATTTCTATCAAAATATATAAATAAAAACGTACACCATTAAATGTTACAACACCACAATTTCTGTTACACTTCTCCTTTGTGTGTGGGTGTGTGGGTGACTGGAGGAGTGAGAAAAGACAGAAACAGAAGTCAGGTACATGCTGCAAACGTGTGTGTGTGCACGCGTGTGCGTGTGTGTGTTCTGTTTGAGGTGGGTCTGCATGTTCATAGCACTTCCTCTTTTGAAAAGGGATTTTGTTTGTCAATTCAGTTCAGTTTCTATTTTTCATGCTGTCTCTAGTCTCTCTCTCTCTCTCTCTCTCTCTCTCTCTCTCTCCCTCCCTCCATCTGCTCTCTTCTCTATCTGTGTCCATCTCATTTAGTCTTTCTCTCTGGATCTCCATTTTGCGATGTCTTCACTTTGGTTTGGTGTTCTTTTATTTCAAAGTGCTGGCACCCTGAACTTTGTTTTTAATGGTTCTGGGAGTCACTTCTCTCTTCCTCTTTCACTCTCTCTCATGTACTTTTGTACATTGTGTTGCCACCGTCATCCAGTCACATTTGCATGAATGACGTTTGTATTTCCTCCATCAGCAACAGAAGCGACAGTAAGAAAACTAAAGAGGGAAGAGGAACCAGAGGCCTTTGTGTTGAGAGAGAGTGCCACAGTCACATGCCGTCGGTCCCTCTCTTGCTCTTGTCAACTCACTCTTCCAAAGGTGGATTTTTGTTTCCACGTTTTGGATTTAATTGGACAACCTTTAGCTGCTGCAGTGTCACCTTTAAGTTCTGGTGAGTGACCCATGATTGCACTATCCTAAAGCACACATGATGATCTTCTACATCGCTTGTGATGTGCTTGATGGGAATATCTTTCTTAAGCGTAGTGATGTGATACATAGGGCACAGAAAAAGGGATGTGAACAATACAAAGAATAGGGTATTTAAATGTAACTTCTGCAAGTAATTAAGAATGGCGGGTAATGTTAAGGTGTATTATTTTAGTTTATTTAATTTGAAGCCTTGGCTTTCAGCTTGTTCCTAAATCATTTTAAATATTTTTTTCATAGTGATGTGATTTGTGAATTCACATTTGTCTTAAATCTATTCTGTGGACAAACAAGTATCATTTCAAGATTAATAATGAATACATAGAGACAGTTTTTAAAATGATTATTTTTTTGAAGATAGACAAATTAATGAGAATGAGCAGAGATTAGCAAATGCATGTTGTGTATAACTTTCATACAAACTTTCTGCAAATGTCCTAGTAATATGTTTTTTTTAACATGTTACTACATATACTTACTATAGTTAGGGTTAGGGTTTTTATAAAAACAGTAAATTATGCACAATTACAAGTAAGTAACCCTAATCAAAACCCTAACCGTAACTAGTACATAGTACAATAATACAATAGTAAGTACATGTATTTAATTAATATTACTCTGAGGGTAACACTTTATTTTACAGTTCCTTGTTACATATGTTACATGTACTTACCGTAGTAATAAGAGTAAATTATGCATAATTACATGCAATTAATCCTAATCCTAAACCTAAACCTAAACCAAAACCTAATCCTACCCTAACCCTATAGTAAGTACATGTTTTTAATTATTATTACTCAGTACTTAAATATATAATTACACTGTAACAGTAACACCTTAAAATAAAGTGTAACCATCCTTATCTGAGTAAGTACAATGTAACTACGTCACCTTCAAAAAAAGAGTAACTGTTTTTTTGTTTTTTTTTAAATACAACTGTCTTTTTTTACTCTAAAGGATGAAATATCTCACAACCCAAGCATACTTGCGATACAAAAACTAAAAAGAAAAAAATACAAAAAGGTTAATAAAGTGGAGCTTGTTTAACAAATGTGTGTCTAGGAAGGAGGTCTATGATGCTATCATTCTTCTAGAAATGAGTCACTTTACCACCACTGTTTTTTGCTCATACTCCTCTGGTGCTTCTGCAATATGCAAATACTGACCAATTGTTCACATTAAATACTCCTACTAGACTTATAATCATAGCCATCTTGAATTATCTTCATCACATTTTTACATTTCCATGATTAACTGATCAGAGTAAAAGACAATAGTTGTCAAATGTAAACATTCTATTGAAGTGAGCAAATTCAACGAGTTGTTTCTGCTGGTATACCATTTTCTTTTGAAGTCCAGAATAGCCAGCCTGCTCTGAAACACATTTTGTAGCTTCTACCCACTCACATGATGGTAATCTGTAATAAGGTGTTAAATCTATGTTTCTTTAGCTTCCTATCACCTGCATTCCAGTTCAAATAGGGGGAGGATTCCTTTGATCCAGAGGAGTCCAAGCCTAATGAAAAATAATAATAATAAAACTGTTTCATTTTTTTTTTTTTTTTTTTTTTGTAGGTAATTAGTGAGCTCCGTTTCCCAGCATCACACGGGTTGTGTTACCATGGCAACTAGCAAGCAGAGCTTTGCCAGAGCTACCGAGCCTCAGTGTTCAGTGTCTGCACAGAGAGAGAAGGAGACGCGTGTCCAGGCCCCTTTTACCACTATGTATGTCCACAACGTTCCTGCCCCTGGCCTGCAGACATATCCTCAGGCCCAACCTGGAGCCTTGCAGGATCCAACGGTTCTACCACTGTTCCTGCCAGGGATGTGTAGCAACTCGACTCTGCCCTCTCTGACACTGCATATTGCCAGCAGGGCTGCTTTGCAACAACAAAGGCTAGTGGCTCCAGCAACCTCGGCCAGACCAAAGCCTATTGGGAAGCATATTTGCCCACACTGCGGAAAGGACTGTCTGAAGCCCAGTGTGCTCGAGAAACATCTCCGTTGCCACACAGGAGAGCGACCGTATCCCTGCACTACCTGTGGCATTTCCTTCAAGACACAGAGTAACCTTTATAAACACAAGCGCACACAGGCTCATGCACGCCTGTCCAGCGAATCTGACAAAGGCACCTTCAGCAGCCAGGAGAGCATGGAGAGTTCGAAGGACAACTGCACCAGTCCATCTTCTGAGACGAATGGTGGAGATGTAAAGAGAAGCAAAGAGGTTTTTCCAGTAGTACCAAGTCAGGAAGACTCTACAGTGACTGGCATTGAATGGGCATTACGCAATGCTGCCATGGTTGGATTTAGCACAACACCAGCACTTCAAGACAAGGTAAATTCTTTGAGAAAAACTGTGGAGTTTTCAGTCGGCGTTAAAAATGATCCTGCTATCCAACAGACAGGTGAGGATGGATGTACATCGTCCATTCCAAATCGTACACCGCTTCAGAGGCAGGAGGCTTTATTTTCCAAACCTTGGGATTCGCCCAGGTCTCGGGGAAAATCTCAAAGCCACGACAGTACAGACTCCGGCTTCAGTGACAGCAGTGAGCATCACTCATCCAGCAGTCCTGGAGCAAGTTTGCACGATCCCACTGTGGAATCATTTAAAGAAACTCCAATGGAACAGCAAGAAGCAAGTGCATCCCAGACACCAGAGGACGGGAAAAGCCAGGTGTCCGTTCAGGAGAAGCAGAAGCTGGAAGAACGCATTTCAAAGCTTATATATGAGAACAGTGTGCTGGTGGACAATAAACAACTGGAAAATGTGCGTCCAAGAAAGACAGTATTGTCAAAACAAGGAAGCATTGATCTTCCCATGCCGTACACTTATAAAGACTCCTTCCATTTTGAGATTAGGAGCAACAAGCACATCTCAAGCTCTCAAAATCAAGACAGACGAGGTGGAGCAATTCTCAGCTCTGCGCCAACACAACCCTCCACTTGCACAGATCATGCACCATTAACGCGAAGCAGTTCTTTACCCTTCACGATGGGTGTCAAACCCACTGACGGAGCAATGAATTTAAATCTTAGCAGAAGGTGTAGTGCAGGGCATGTTTACCCAATAAGACCATTACAGCAACATGCACAAGGTCATCGCTCACTAGTTAGGCAGGTAGCGGTAGATGGTTTGCCTCCAGAGAGATCCCCGGTTGAAAGAGGTAGTATAAGCAGTCTTAGCTCAGATGGAGACAGCACTGATTTGGGAACGGAGTCATGTATAAAAGGAAACAACAGGAGAAAAGCCAAGAAATTTGACTATACAAAGTGGCACACTTACAAAGGTGGGACATTTAGGAAACTCTACAATACTGAGAAAGACTGCCCAATGAAGATGAAAAAGACAACATCCAGCTCTGAACAAGCAGAGAGCCTGGAAACTCAAATTAGCCAACAGAGAGACAATGGATCCGTGTCTCTGAGCTTTACTTCCGGTTCTGCTGTGAATGACCTTAAAGTGGCATATACCAGCTTTGAGAATAATAATGCAAAGGGGGCAGACATGGAAAGGGATGAATCAGCAACACAACACCTTGATTGCCGTATCCCATCAGAGAGGAAGAAACAGCGCACTGGGAATGATGTGAAAATGCCCAGTATTTCAGATCAGAGAACTGGACAGGCAAATGGAAATATGAGTCAATCACTTCTATCAACCTGTGCGACGCAAACTTCCATCACAGTTCCAGCACAAAAGGTCAACATGCAAAATCTCCACCCGCAGGGTAGCTTCATACAACAGCTCTCAAATCCAAGTCAGTTCCTTGGTAATGCACTTTGTTTGATCAGTGTAAGTGGGACATCTGGCCCACCGTCTGATTCTATCACCAGCTCTACTGTCCCTGAAGCCAAGACCAGCTTTCCTCCAAAGTACCAGCTGAAGATCCCATGTCCCACAGATGGAGTGTCGACTTCTTCTTCCGGATCCACGTTAACACACAACACTTGTTCAACCATTCCAGCTCTCACGCAAAGCCGGCAAACTACAGTGCAATGCCATCTTGAGAACAGTGTATTATCCTCAAACCAGAGTCAGGGGGCTTCAAGAGTCACAAACTTTGACCAGAGTAATCAAGATGTATTGTGTGCGACAACCTCAATGCCGATGTTATCGGTTTCCTGTTCAGGGCTGAATCACACAAACAGTTCATCCAAAGTCCTGACACAACTTCAGTCTACCACGTCTACACTGGTTTCTCCTACGCTACCTCCACTGGTGCAGAAGCAAGTGTCTTTGTTGCAGAGCAACTGTGCAACAGGTGTGGGGGAAAGCCAGTCGACAGTTCCTGTATCGTCTGCAATGCATCACCCTCTTAAAGTTCAACCCGTCACATCAACGAACACAATGTCAACAGTGAGTTATTGTTCGGAATCTGGTCTACAAATCTATCCTCCACCAACAGTTCAAAACCATCCTGCCTCCCCCGTGAGTGAACCAGGAAAACATATTAGTCTTACAGCGGACACTAAATCCACAGTGTATGAGAATACGCTAAACAGCTCTGCCTCTATAATGGCCACTGGATGTGACTTTCAAGAATCCCAGTCTGAAGGAAAGGTGATGGTCCTAAATGGCTCAGCACAGGCTCAAAACACGTTTTATGTACGAACAGCTGACCTCCAGATCGTCATGCAGATCATATCTGATGAACAGTTAGCACTGATAGAGCCTCACATTGAAACAACAACTTCACTCACTTTAACAAACCATACACTTTCACAGGAGTTATTTAGCAATGATGTGACTAATGTGTGCATGGAACAGGAAACAGCAGATAATGGTGAGATGAGAAAAAATAACACTTCCAATTGTTGTGAATCTGCCAGTTCAGTAAACAAAGCAGAAACTGTTTATAGTTTAAACTCTCAAAATGCTAAAAATGATGCAAACGGCAGCCCTCAGTCTGTGTCATCTTGGTCACATCCACAGACAACGTTTCATAGCACAGCCTCAGTGGACTGCAAGAAAAATACAGCTGGAGAGTTGTATGAACCACAGAAGATACCTGAGAATCCACAGGAGAGAAAACCAGCTGAGTTTGAGGTTATTGCAGCGTCACATCACAAACCAGTGGCTGGAGACAAACCTCATTCAGTGGACGAGAGCTATTCAAGAAGAGAAAATGACAAAGAGCCCCAAAAGTGTTCTGTCCGTAACCCAGATTTGGTTAGCTCCCCTGAGGATCAAATATTCACAGAGATAATGGAGCCAAATCACGTTCAAACTAAGCCAGTGGAGCCTAATGAAACAGACCACCTCGTGTCAGTCATGTTACCAGAAAATGGTGAGAGGGTTGAAACAAAGACAACGACACAGCTCAGAACTTGTATTTGTGAGAAAAAGACCTCTACCGCAGAATCACAGCAGATGCAAAACGTGATGAACTCCAATAAGGCGAACAAGCCATACTGTGGCAGCTCAAATTTAGATACAAGGAACGTGAGAGCATGTGACACAGGTAAGCTCAGCTGCACGCATGGGACCCTGTCGACTGAAACGTGTGGTCCAGGACAAACACCTACACAGTATGAACTCCAACAGGCCTTTGCTCTGGGCCCTGGTGACTTTGTGAATGACACTTGCCCAGTGGACAGGACATCTAGCATTCTTGAAGACAGCACCAAATGTGGAGATGTCCATACACACCATGCCAATCCGGAAATATTTACAGGTGGGACCAAATTACTATTATATATCTCTGCAAAGTAATATTGTTGTGCTGTTTAAAGTGCATGAAAAACAACCATAGACTCCAGCTAACAGGGAATGTTCTCAAAAGTTTGGCTAACATTCTGGGAAGGTTTAATAGTCGGATAACATTAATGGCTAACACTTTATAATAAGCATCATTAGTTAACATTAGCTAATGTATTAACTAACATGAACTAACAATGAGCAATAAATTTGTTACAGTATTTATTAATTTTTGTTAATGTTAGTTAATAAAAAATACAGCTGTTCATTGTTTGTTCATGTTAGTTCACAGTGCATTAACTAATGTTAACAAATACAACTTTTGATTTTAATAACGTATTAGTAAATGTTGAAATTAATATTAACTAAGATTAATAAATGCTAAAGAAACATTGTTCATTCTTAGTTCATGTTAACTAAGGTAGTTAACTATGGTTAACTAATGAACCTTATTGTAAAGTGTTAGCCATTAATGCAATGTTATGGTATTTAATGTTCTCAAACATTAAAGCATTAGCACACCCTAACATTAGCACAAAACATTATCTATGCGTCGTTTCTCTAAAATGTTTTAGTTGGATGTTCATCATACATTTTTAAATGTTACTTCTTGTTTCAGAATGTTCAGAGAACACTTAAAAGTAATGTTCCAATACTGTTTGCAAAACAGAATGTTCCCTTATCAAGAATAACCAAGAATAAACTGGACGTTTTGATAGTTCAAAGAACATTCAGAAATAACATTTTCATTACTTATGCAAAAGTATAGGGACCATTAGCAAAACATTCTTAGAACAAATTTCTGGGACATTATAAATCATAAACACTGATTTCAATAGGTGTCATAACATTTTCTCTTCACAAGGTGGCGACAAGAGATCAAAACTTCCCATCTCTCTCTGTTACTAGACAATGCTTTATGACAATGCAGACTTCCTGTTATTTTATAATTATCTCATGCAATCCATGCAAGCGGGATCAATGAAATACCTCTATGAAAATAATTTGTGATTCCCATCATACATGAAAGAATATTGTCCAATTACAGCAGCACAATAGTTCATTTGCATTATGTCAAGTCACATGCTTTTGTCACATAAGAATATTACCAAAATCGTGCAATCCTTTGAGAAACGTTCAAGAATTGAAAGTGGATAAGTACAGAAAAACCTTGCTATTAAAGTAGTAAAAAAAAAAAAAAAGATTAATAAAAGGATGCTTGCATGATAGAGCATTGATTATATCAATTTAGAGCTCACACATTTTAGTAGTGGCCGAATAAACAAGTGTTGTTTCCTGTATTGATAGAGACACGCCTGAGACATCTCAGATTGGGATGCAACACTACACATTAGAATAATTATGTGGGAAAAAAGGGCAAAGCTGTTGAACCATTCTGTCTTGCATACTCAAGTCGTGCAGCGATAGCAGTTCACAAGCAGAATCTGTTTTGAATTCAGTAGGATCACCAAGATTTTAGTGTGAGAGGGTGAATCTAAGGTGAACATCATTAAGTTGTCAGCACATTCTCTGCGGCTTTTTCCTGTCCTAACCTTTATAATCCCAATGTATTCCTTCACTGACCTGATGCTTCTCTTATTAGAGTCACTTGTTTTTTCCATTTGATCCCTGCATAAAAAGCACTCTTAAGAGATTCCCTTTCATTAGGTCACAGGTCACCTCCAATTAGTCATAGTAACAAATATGAAGAAGGTCAAGGGTCGATCAGAGAGGCTTAGAATAAACAAAACATACAGCCCTTCTAATAAGCTTCTTTGTAAAAACAAGCTAAAGAAAACTCTCAGAAAAAGTCAATGGATGCTTCAGTGATTAAGTGAATTGTCGATAAAAAGTTGATCAACAGCAATCTTAATCCTCCCGACTAGTCTTGACTGGAGTGGATTTGATTGGTCAGATGTGTTCAGGGAATGGACAGGGTGATCAGTAGATGGTCCCCACCAGAGCAAGACCCAGAGGTTAAAATGAGATGTTATGCCGGTCTTTATTCCAGACAGCTGACAAGAAACCTAAGAGCCAAACGTAGCCTCCTTTTCTGAGCAATGCAAGAGTTCAGCCAAACCAGTTCCACCCCAGAGAATCTGACCGATTGTTTTTCATCAGGAGAATCGTTTTTATATCTCCACCACCATAATATATAGTAGCATATGTTGGTCGGTGTGCCTTGATATACAATGTGAAACTGTCACGTTATTTTTTTCTTCATTTGGCTGACATTTGGTTTGCAATGAGGCATAAATTCCAGGAGGCTGAATTACTGTAGATATGTTTTCTGGCTGTAATATTTGTATTCAGAAAATGTCTTATGCTCAGTAGAAAAGAGATTTCTGTGACCAGTTTATTAGTTTTGGACAAAAAAGTTTATCGTTGCCATAAAACCTTAAGCCTATAACATTTTTGCAAAAGCAGACAGGCCCATGTGTTATAAATTATCATATTAAAAGTAACACTTCTCCCATATCACAATTATACCTTCCCATACTCTAGTCAAGTGAATTTGTTAACACTTGGAACTGCCATTAAAAATTAACATTGACTTGAGGAACCAAAAGAACAAGTGAAGACCCAGCTTCAAGAACAGACTCTAATATATGTAAGGGATAATGTACATCCAGCCAGTTGTTATCTCAGAATAAACCCCGACAGGATGATCAGGATCAGGTCTTCTTCAGCCTGAAGGGGTTTATTCTGAGATAACAACCGGCTGGATGTTCATTATCCCGTTTATTACACGGATACTTGCCACATAAGTAAATAATTAGACACGAAATATTGATCTTAGTTGAAATATTTTATTAGGTCTTTAAGCACAAAGCTTCCGCGGAGAGAGCAGTTTCTAGCGCGGCAAATTTAAACTAGACGGACATTTAAGAGATACGGTTTACAGTCATGACACTTATTACACAGCATTTCACCACATAAATAATTTTGGAGATAAGAGATATTGATTTCAGATTAAACTGTTTTTAAACCATACCTGTTTGTATTTTATAATCCAACAGTGTACAAAACAAAAGTCACAAAATGGCCGCCGCTGCGTTTGTATGAAACTGGAGTCCACGATACTGGATGGCATAATTAAATAACTGTACACAAAAGATTGATTTGACTGAGTTTTAATATTTTATTAGCTCACCAAATGCAAAACTTCCACGAAGAAAACCCGTTCCTAGCGAGCATTTAGCGCTGCTGACTTCAGTGACCCGGATGAGCCTGTGTTTCTGTTCTCTGGATGGCATGATTGACCAATCAGAATCAAGTATTCCACAGAGCCGTGTAAGAAGCAGCATTTATTAATTCTGTTATTGTTCTGCTCTCAGGGCCTGGGGATGATGATACCCTCAAAAGCCTGAGGTTTCAGAGGGATCCTGGGACGGAGAGCAAGGAATCGATCCCCAAAGAACCAGAGATTGGAGGTGGAGAAGGAGAGAGACCGACCACAAACATGGCTGACACCAACAACACACACACCTTCACATGCCAAGGCTGTGACGACAATGGAAAACAGGACAAAAGAAAGGTGAGAGAAAAGAAAGAAATGACGTGACACACCAAACACTGAATGTGACATCTGAGTATATACAGTCAAACCAAAAATTATTCAGACACTTTGATTCATTTCATTGTATTGTTTATTTTTACAGGGACAATGCACAATTAAAAGTAATTGCACCAGAATTAGCTAATAGCTAGTTTACATCTGCTGTCCCTGGGCAGGTAAACAAATAAAATAACATACATTACATATACACCACATAAAACATCACAATACATACAGGTCCAAGAATATAAAATTTAAAACAGATAATGTACAGTCACACAGTCATTAGTGGTTGCAGATCTGTTGTGATAGTAGCCAGTACTTAAGCTTATTTTTAAAAATTGAGAAGCTATTGAGGCTTCGAATGTTTGTAGGTAAGGAATTCCACAACCCCACTACTCTAACTGAAAAAGCTTTTTGCCCAAAGGCTGTTTTTCTGTACTGCGGTACCAAATCTCCCCTGGCAGATGCTCTAGTCCTACCTGCACTTCCGTTATGGGTCACACATCCCTGAAGAGGGGGTGGAGCAAGATTATGAATAATTCTGTACATCAGGCACACATCAGTATAAAATACAAAATTATAAAAACTTAAAAAATGTAACCTTTTCAAAATAGTACAATGATGGTAGTCCCTTGGTTTTTTATCTAACACTTTCATGATTTGTTTATGAAGGGAGGGAGTACACGGGCTTAAGTGTAGTTGCATCTGCTTGTGACCAAGTTGTTATACAATACGACAAGTGAGGGAGAATCAGAGTATGTACTAAAAGAAGTGCAGCTGATTCAGAGAGCTGGTGCCTGATGTTTTTAAAATTATTCAAATTGAATTTAACATTATTTATAACCCTTTTTACTTGCTTTTTAAAAGACAGGTGTTGCTCTATGATTATTCCTAAATATTTAACGTGTCACAAATTTGATTGCTTCACCATTAAATATGATATCTGGATTCACAGAGTTTTGTTTTCGTGCAGTGAAATACGTGCATACAGTTTTACTTACATTTAGAGACAAACAAGACTCATTCAACCAATTTGAGACTTTCACCATTGCAGATGACAGTTTGCTTGCAGCTAGTTCTTTAGTTCTTGCATGAGTAAAAAGCACAGTATCATCTGCATACATTATAACATTTACACCTGGACATACTTGAGGTAGATCATTAATATAAATACTAAATAAAATCGGTCCTAAAATTGACATCTGACCGTGTTTTGCTGAAGTGTTTTTTCTTTAATTGCTAATGCTCTTTTTACACCACAGACTGAACAAAATGAAGCATTGCTTGGTAATTGGTTGATCTGAATTGGTATTATCTAAATTAACAGCTGACAGATATTCAACATAATTCATTTATGAGACAGTCTAACAGAAGGATTGACAAAACCAGTGAAATATCAACTGATTTGATAATGAGTTCTTGTCATATTTTATGACCATTTTCTAAACCTCATATTTTATCTACCATTTTTCTATAGCGAATAAACTGTGATAATGTGAGAAATGTTGAAGGTGTCTGAATAAATTTTGGTTTGACTGTACGTTCTGCGCCTGACTGAGAGGAAATAACAGTCTATATTCATCATTCAAAAAGGGAAATGTGCATATACAACCCGTAAACAAAGCAACACTTTCTTCCCATTTTGAATATGAATCATGTTGATCAGTCTTAACTTTCTTCATTCCAGACGTCATGTCGTTATGAAAATATTTTTATTTATTTTGATGAATAACTAATAAGTCACAAAGCACTGCCTCACATCCACTCAACAGACAGTATTAGAGAGCGGCCCACAGCATAAGCCAGCCAGCCCTAAAGTATACTTAGTTTTTTTAATGCGTACAGTCAAACACATAGGCTGCATCCAAAATCACATACTTCCCTACTATATAGTTGGTGGAAAACAGCATGCGACAAATGAAGTATGTCTGAATTCACAGTATTCATAAAAGAGAAGGAGAAAAGTCCCCGGGTGATCTACTACTTCTGGATTCTGAAATGTGCATATGATGAACACTTTACTATCCCAAGAGGCCACAGGAGAGGATTTATTAATGACAGTGAAGTGACTCAACTGACGCTGGTAGAAGATTTTTATCAGTCATAACTTATGGAGAGAAATAGTGCAGGCAGTGGACAAAGATGAAACTTTCTAGAGCGCATGTGTTGAGCCTGCATTCGCGTATACGCTATGACTGTCTGAAATCGCATACTCTCTTAAGTAGGAACTTATTTTGAATAAGTGTTCTGACCGCAACTGATTAGTGCAAAACTAATTAAATGCGCATGTGTGACCTGCATATACAAAGCAGGCGCAGTTACAAAACGGTGCATACTATTCAGGGGACCAAATTGTGTCACGCGCATTTTGTGATACTTTGTATACTTTGGGCTTTGCCAGGGTAATATGTAGTAATTTTATGCTTCTTTTTGACAACAGGAAGAAAAACATCAGACATCCGCTCAAGTGTCCCTCAACATTTCAGAACCACTTCAGCATGAAAAATTCAGCGATTTAAACAATCCAGAAGCATCTGTTTGCACAAACATCCTTTCACAAACATGTCAACATGAAGGTCAAGGGGAATGTACCAACAACACCAGCATGGGGGAATATCTGGGGAACAGCCCTTGTCGAGAGTCGAGCCAACAGGAGACATCCTCACTGAGTTCCAGTCAAACATCCAGACAACCAGTGAATACCATGCAAAATGAATTCCAAAAGGAGACGCAGACAAGGGGTTCGATGAGCTATTGGATTTACTCAAAAGGCTCTCAAGTTCAGATGCACAAAACAAGTGGCACACCTGTATCAGCCAGCGTTTTGCAAAATAACTGTGGCGCTTCGAAGATTGAGTCTGTCAGTACAAGTATTACTTCATCATCCAGTGCTGGGCCCAGTCATTGCAATGCTTCAAATCAAATGTCTAGTCAAGAACCGCAAATATGTCCCCCAGCCATTCATAGCAACTCAACAGAGCCTAAACTGTTCTATTTAGGCAATAGTTACCTGGAGCATGAGGACAGTAACAGCAGTAGTGATGATGAGCAAAAGCTGGTCATTGAACTTGAGTAAGGTGTAAGTACACACAAACAAGACCAAATCAACCCATTCTCACTTCCATGGTGTCCAATCCTGCCACTTGTCCAAGAAGTCCTTACATCACGACGGAAAAGAATTCTTGCAATGAGAAACCTCTGCTATCAGTAGGCTGACATGTAATGCATGGTAATTGTATCAGGAAACTATATACTGGGGTATAATTTTGTCATCATAATAACATACTGTATGTTATGGAAGCTTGTTTCCGGCACAGAATAAAACATTTTAAA
The DNA here is from genome assembly GCF_963993115.1 of Abramis brama. Taxonomy (NCBI): domain Eukaryota; kingdom Metazoa; phylum Chordata; class Actinopteri; order Cypriniformes; family Leuciscidae; genus Abramis; species Abramis brama. The sequence continues at coordinate 28,138,326 of NC_139985.1, forward strand.
AGATAATTGTGACTTTTTATTTTAGAATTGCAAGATATAAAGTCAGAATTGCGTGATATAAAGTCACAATTCTGACATTTTTTTCTCTCAATTGGGAATTTATATCCCGCAATTATGACTTTATAACACACAATTGCGAGTTTATATCTTTTCTCAGAATTGTGACTTGAATTGTGACAGAATTGTGTCATCTTTTCTCAGAATTGCGAGTTAAAAAGTCCAATTCTAAGGAAAAAAATACTGACTTTTTTCCTTAGAATTGTGAGTTTATTTCTCAAAATTCTGACTTTATAACTCGCAATTGCGACTTTATATCATGCGATTCTGATAAAAAGTAAATTACCTTATTTATTTTTTATTCTGTGGCGGAAACAAGTTTCCATAGTATGTTGATGTAACAGTCAGATAAAAATTCAGATTAACAATAATTTATTCTGAAAATTGCCAGTATTCCAAGTAGTGATCGACCGATATATCGGTCGGCCGATAAATCGGGCCGATATTTGCGGGTTTGACGTGTATCGGCATCGGCCGATACACGGCTGCTGCGTTCGCCGATAGTTTTTTTCCCGGCATTAATTACAGACAGGCGTCCGCAGGCAGCTCTGTGTTGCTGGAGACCATGCAGTTCACGTGCAGCCCATGCACTGCCCCTCCCACACTAGCAGAGTGCTGGAAGCCTCTTCAAGACAATGGTTAGTTAAAATTTAGGTAAAATTTCAAAGCATCTTTTTAACTGTTTGACTTAGCTGAAATACACTTTGAAAGTGGAAACACGTTGCTCTATATGTGCGTGCAACTATAGCTAAGCAAGTTTGTGGGTCCAAATGGAAAACGCGAATACCTCATCTATAAAACTGCTTGTATTTAGGGAGCTGCAAATAGCTAGGTTTGAGGTTTGAGGCTATCCATATGCATACGGCAGCTGTTACAAACACTGGTCATAGGATTAAATAATGCCGACGTTGTTCGGTGATTCCGTGATATTTGTGGGAGTTTTATTCAGAGACCACCTGGCTGAGATTTGGACGTGTGCTCATAAAATAAGCGACGCGATTGCGACACGCATGCGATGCAGCGCGCTCGTTTGTCCAGGCGCTCCTATGCCGTGGTGAGATGAAAACATCTAAACTTTTCAGCATGCCGCAAGCGCACGCAGGTCATGTGACAAAAAAACAACTGACCTTTCATTTGTGGACAAATTTTAGCAAGCAAAATTATCTAGCTTTGTGATCATTAAAAAATATTATTTTTTTCATCACTGTGGGAGTACATTGAAAGATATCTCATTACAGCAATGAGCTGTTGGCTGTGTCAGTAAACAGATGCAAAATAGATGCTTTTGGCTCCTGTATGTCTTGGACAAGCTGTAGTATTGGATGCCTTGGGAGTGGGACTGAGAATGAGTTGCAAACACACAAACACAACACAAATGTTGTTTTACATCATGTTAGGATTATTGAATTATTTTGCTGATAGATGAAACAAATTGTAATTACTGCATTCTGTCTGTACTTCCAGGTGTATATTATGAACCAGGTCAGATGGGCTAGTGTGGAAGGCGGGCCCTTAGTGCATAAAGTGCAGTCTGATGACTGTGGATCGCAGGCCCCTCGTGCACAGTGTGTGCTGCCCACTGGAGCCATCGGGCCCCTTGCATTCGGCACTAGATTACCACTAAGGCCCCCAGGTTCCTTAACACATGGAGCAAAGATAGCAAAACATTTTCTCAAATACACAGGCAATCTTCATTATTGTGTTCATGTCCAAGCGGAAACCTTCCTGTCTCTCTCTTGAAACCAACACAGAAGTGACCTAAACTTCAGTTCATCGACTGGCCACTAGAGACAGGCTGCAAAAGAGAGTCAATCCCATAGACCCCCATGTTAAAATGGCCAACTTTACAGCAGAACATTTTTTTTACAGCCTGGTGCAATTATCACATTATGAAATAAATGTTTTTCTCCAAAACACGTTGGCCACAATTATTGGCACCCTTTTATTAAATACTTTTTGCAATCTCCTTTTGACAAGATTCCAGCTCTAAATCTTCTCCTATAATGCCTGATGAGTTTGGAGAACACCTGACAAGAGATCAGAGACCATTCCTGCATACAGAATCTCTCCAGATCCTTCAGATTCCCAGATCCATGTTTGTGCTTCTTCTCTTCAGTTCACTCCACTCATCAGGTCAGGGAACTGGGACGCTCATGGCAGAAGTTTCATTTTGTGCTCCCTAACACATTTTTGTGTTGATTTTGATGTTTGTTTTGGATCGTTGTCCTGATGGAAGATCCAACCACGGCCCATTATAAGATTTCTAGCAGAGGTTGTCAGGTTTTGATTTTTTATCTGTTGATATTTGATAGAATCCACGATGTCATGTATCTGAACAAGAAGTCCAGGACCTCCAGCAGAAAAATTATGCCCACAACATTAAAGATCCAATGGTATATTAAATTGTACACATGGGGTACTTTTTATCCTTGTGTGCACCAAACCCATCTAGCGTGTTTGCTGGCAAAAAGCTCTTTTTTTAGTTTCATCTGACCACAGAACCCTGTGCCGTCTGAAGATCCAGTCATGTCTGACCACTGAATATGCTGGAGTTTGTTTCTGGATGAGAGAGGAGGATTTTTCTTGAAGCCCTCCCAAACAACATGTGGGGATGTAGGTTTTTTTTTTTTTTTTTTGGCTTTCTGACCCCCAAGACTCAACTAAACTCTGCAATTCTCCATCTGTGATCCTTGAAGAGTCTTTGGCCACTCAAACTTTCCTCCTCACCATCCATTAAGATAATATAGACACACGTCCTCTTCCTGGCAGATTTGTAACATTTTTACTTGATTATAACTTCTTAATTATTGCCTTGATGGTCAAAATGGGGATTTTCAATTCTTTCTTACAGCCACTTTCTATTTTGTGAAGCTCAACAATCTTTTGATGCACATCAGAACTATATTCTTTGGTTTTACTCATTGTGATGATTAAGGGAATTTGGCCTTTGTGTTTCCTCATATTTAAACTCCTGTGAAACACGAAGTCATAGCTGGACAATTTCATGTTCCTAGTCACCCTGGTGTGCTAAAAAAGGTAAATATTAATGTGAATATACTTCAGAGATATTTTACTCGTAAAAAATTCTAGGGGTGCCAATAATTGTGGCCAACGTGTTTTGGAGAAAAACATTTATTTCATAATGTGATTTCCCCCCCACTTTCAATTATTTTACTTCAATGAAAGGTTAGAATTTTGCTAATTTTTTGAATAAAAGATCAAAAGGATAAACAATGCAGATTTATTTTTTACAGCCAGTTTTTATCATATTTACCAGGGGTGCCATTAATTCTGACCATGATATATATATATATATATATATATATATATATATATATATATATACAGTATATAATTTTGCCCTTCATGACGACTGTGAGGGGGGTGATTTTTTTTTTATAACTCATCTGTTTTCTTAAAGTTCTGCATAATTAAGGGCGTGGCCACTTGAGTGACTGGTGGATTGAGCTGATGTCACTACTAGCTGTTTGTCTGCTGTCTGTCAGCATCACGTCACCTCAGCTAATCCGCCTCTTTGCCTATTTTTGGTTATCCGGGAGTGACGCACTACCAAGATGCCGACAGCCGGCTACGCCCAATTCAAAAATGCTCTTCAGAAACCGACGGGTGATGTCTCAGACACTATGCCCATATTTTTTTACAGTCTATGGTTCAGACCCACAGTTGCATCCAGGTGCAGTTCATGTAAACACTTAACACCCAGGCAGTTCCTGCATCCTCACGCTATCCCGCCCATCAACACTGATTCATCCTGCGTTTCACAGCCCTAGGAGTTTCAGCTTTTACTCTGGGAAGGCACCTGGAGAAAGCACGCAGTGGGATGCACACGATCGTCTCGTGTGTGCGATCTCTTTATGCGAATCATCATGTCTGAATAAGCATAAAGCCTTGGCCCAGGAGTAAACTCTCACAACGGGGTTTCACAGAGATCAGTCATCAGTGTGTGCAGTGTGTGCAGTGAGTCAGACAGTGGGAAGCCAATGGCAATCTGACTAAAAAGACTTTTATTCATCATCATAGACTTTAACCTTCCTGCTCTTTCATCAGTTAGTTGGCTGAATGCCACTTGCTGCCTTAGACAAAGGCATTTAATGGACAACGGCTGTAATTATGAACCTTGTGTAACCATACATGTATATTAAGTTGTTTTTAAATGTTGAATTAAGCTACTGAACGTATTTCATGCTGATATGCTGTACAGTGTGTGCTTTTTGATGAGTTGTTTAGTTGAATGTAAAATCCAAATTCTCTATGTCCAAATTCTATTAAAGTCATATGGTATTGTATATATACACGTCTTTATGGTACATTCTCAAAATTATGTTTGCCATGTAAGTGGTATGACAAGCTCCATGATTTTTCTCTGCTTAATGTACATCAGTATAATTCAACAATATTATTATACATATCAATACTATTATAAAACAAAGTGATTACCCTGCAACACCTTAAAGGACAACTCCAGTGAAAAATGAACCTAGGGGTAATTAACACATGGTTACTGAGTCGATCCTTTCCTTGCGATGCGTTTTCATGAAAATCGAATGTAAAGAGTTTTATCTTTAAAAACAGATTAGCTCATAACACTAGTATATGGGGCACAGAGTAAGTAAAAGTAAATCGCTAGTTAATACCACTAACAAGGCTCAAAGTAGCCTCACACTAACACAGTAGCATAATGAAGGTCCCTACATGCAAACCGAAGCATTGAGAACTTTGTAAGTGTACAGACAGTTTAATAAGAAGATACTTTATAAAGACAGTACATTACGCGTTTACAGACAGGATCCATCTTGGAAAACAGTCTCAACTAATCGAGTCACGAACGCCGTGCTACGTTAGATTTCACAAACGTAATTCCTATCAACAAGCTCACTTAGCACGGCGTTCGTGACTCGATTAGTTGAGACTGTTTTCCAAGATGGCTCCTGTCTGTAAACGCGTAATGTACTGTCTTTATAAAGTATCTTCTTATTAAACTGTCTGTACACTAACAAAGTTCTCAATGCTTCGGTTTGCATGTAGGGACCTTCATTATGCTACCGTGTTAGTGTGAGGCTATTTTGAGCCTTGTTAGTGGTATTAACTAGCGATTTACTTTTACTTACTCTGTGCCCCATATACTAGTGTTATGAGCTAATCTGTTTTTAAAGATAAAACTCTTTACATTCGATTTTCATGAAAACGCATCCCAGGGAAAGATCGACTCGGTAACCATGTGTTAATTACCCCTAGGTTCATTTTTCACCGGAGTTGTCCTTTAAAAACACATTTCACCACAAATCCTTTGAAAAAAATCAGCCTTTACTGGAGAAGTTTTACCATTTTTCTCAATTCTTAAATTAGATTTTTTTTTCTCAAAACCCGTTTAGATCTCTTAATTAATTTCTTGTTCATATCAGATTTAAATTTCTTGTTGATTTAAGCAAATTGCATATGCTTTGGCACATGTGTGCAAACAAGTAAGTACAATTATCTACAATTTGCACAATGACTAAATGCACATAGTGTTAAGGGTCTGGTTGCAGCAACGAGGAAACGATCTACAGTGAGGAAAATAAGTATTTGAACACCCTGCTATTTTGCAAGTTCTCCCACTTAGAAATCATGGAGGGGTCTGAAATTGTCATCGTAGGTGCATGTCCACTGTGAGAGACATAATCTAAAAAAAAAAATCCAGAAATCACAATGTATGATTTTTTAACTATTTATTTGTATGATACAGCTGCAAATAAGTATTTGAACACCTGAGAAAATCAATGTTAATATTTGGTACAGTAGCCTTTGTTTGCAATTACAGAGGTCAAACGTTCCCTGTAGTTTTTCACCAGGTTTGCACACACTGCAGGAGGGATTTTGGCCCACTCCTCCACACAGATCTTCTCTAGATCAGTCAGGTTTCTGGGCTGTCGCTGAGAAACACGGAGTTTGAGCTCCCTCCAAAGATTCTCTATTGGGTTTAGGTCTGGAGACTGGCTAGGCCACGCCAGAACCTTGATATGCTTCTTACAGAGCCACTCCTTGGTTATCCTGGCTGTGTGCTTCGGGTCATTGTCATGTTGGAAGACCCAGCCTCGACCCATCTTCAATGCTCTAACTGAGGGAAGGAGGTTGTTCCCCAAAATCTCGCAATACATGGCCCCGGTCATCCTCTCCTTAATACAGTGCAGTCGCCCTGTCCCATGTGCAGAAAAACACCCCCAAAGCATGATGCTACCACCCCCATGCTTCACAGTAGGGATGGTGTTCTTGGGATGGTACTCATCATTCTTCTTCCTCCAAACACGTTTAGTGGAATTATGACCAAAAAGTTCTATTTTGGTCTCATCTGACCACATGACTTTCTCCCATGACTCCTCTGGATCATCCAAATGGTCATTGGCAAACTTAAGACGGGCCTTGACATGTGCTGGTTTAAGCAGGGGAACCTTCCGTGCCATGCATGATTTCAAACCATGACGTCTTAGTGTATTACCAACAGTAACCTTGGAAACGGTGGTCCCAGCTCTTTTCAGGTCATTGACCAGCTCCTCCCGTGTAGTTCTGGGCTGATTTCTCACCTTTCTTAGGATCATTGAGACCCCACGAGTGAGATCTTGCATGGAGCCCCAGTCCGAGGGAGATTGACAGTCATGTTTAGCTTCTTCCATTTTCTAATGATTGCTCCAACAGTGGACCTTTTTTCACCAAGCTGCTTGGCAATTTCCCCGTAGCCCTTTCCAGCCTTGTGGAGGTGTACAATTTTGTCTCTAGTGTCTTTGGACAGCTCTTTGGTCTTGGCCATGTTAGTAGTTGGATTCTTACTGATTGTATGGGGTGGACAGGTGTCTTTATGCAGCTAACGACCTCAAACAGGTGCATCTAATTTAGGATAATAAATGGAGTGGAGGTGGACATTTTAAAGGCAGACTAACAGGTCTTTGAGGGTCAGAATTCTAGCTGATAGACAGGTGTTCAAATACTTATTTGCAGCTGTATCATACAAATAAATAGTTAAAAAAACATATATTGTGATTTCTGGATTATTTTTTTTAGATTATGTCTCTCACAGTGGACATGCACCTACGATGACAATTTCAGACCCCTCCATGATTTCCAAGTGGGAGAACTTGCAAAATAGCAGGGTGTTCAAATAATTATTTTCCTCACTGTATATGCAGCAGTCTTTATTAATAATAAACTCAAACTTACAGAAATACTCAAGGTAAAGACACGCACACCAGAGCACATCTACGGAGAGCCACTGGCCACTCCCTATTAAGTCCTATTGTACCGAATTTTGGTTGTAGTTCCACCAGAGTTCCACTGGGGGCGATCGCCCATGAGTGCAAAATGAATGGGAGTCTATGAAGCTAGACAGCTAAATTTGTCTCTTTCACCCGATTGCCGTTGAGAAATCTCAGATTTGATTGTAGGTTTTGCAAGTTCAACATGGGTTATAGGTCGAAAGTTGAATGAACGAGTGCTTATGTCCTTTCGATTTCTTACAGGTTGAGTTGTTGTTGCCCATAACACGCTAGCATTCTGCTAATGAACGCTGATTGGTCAGTGAAGGACTGATTACGACCAGAGATACCGCTTGATGGCATTGTGTCATCCGAAGCGGGACCAGAAACAAACAAAACAAAAGCTCTTCTAGCACGTGTGTTTACCTGTGTCAGCTGTGTTGTCGATGCCTCGAGAGAAAAGAAAGTGCAGAGCGCGAAAGCACCAAAGTGACTGAAGGATTGCCGTAAAGCAGTATCTCTGGTCGTACGATGTGTATGACGTCATTGACATTTTAAAGCAAATAAGTGACTCTAACAAAATCTAACACCCAGCAATGTGTAATTTCTTTGCATCTCCTTTCGAATACAACATTCAAATTACTAGACAAAAAATTATATCCTGAGAAATGTGGATTTTGAGGGGTATAGTGCCATAGACCTCCATTCATTCTGCACTGGTCCTGTGAGCGCCCTCATATGGAACAATAGTGGAACTGCAACCAGTTCAGAAGCCGGAAGTTTACTGAGAGTGGAAGTTCTCCCCTTATTAGACATTCTCTGCACACGCACAGAACAACCAGGCCAACATCAACAACAAGAGACAACTGAACAGGACAAATCCAGGACCTAATCAAAGAAACAAGACACAGCTGACATGACTAATGAGACCATGACTGATTAAGGTGTCCATGGCAACTAAGGAGTGGCGGGAAAAGCATGTAACACATAGCTTGATCAAAACTGATGAGTTGATTCTCAGTGAAACTGAAAACTCTTTACAACTTCTAAACATTCTTTCATTGTGTGAGCCTTCACATGCAAAATGATCCATTAAGTGATAAAAATCTGTCAGACATGTTATATTCCATAAATATTTATGAAATGGATTGTTTATAATGTTTGCTAAATTGACAAATGGCCTGCTGTTGTGATGAAATATAAATCGCAATCTTACCAATCAACCAACCAATCAAGTTTGGAAACTATATATATGGAGTTTGCTGACAGCACAATCACCACCATATTTGAACATGGAGGAACATCACAGCTCTGAACAACAGCAGCTGCTTCAGTACTGTAGAAATAAAAGATTTTACAGTAAATTTTTTCTAGAAATGTGTTACATGTAAACTAAAAATCTTGTCATGGAAGAGCAAAAGGAAGAAATGTAACTAAGAAGATATACTGTATGTGCTAGAGAAAGACATAATAGAGTATGTAAAAATTAACAAGCAACTGAGAATGTTCAGTTTACATGTAACACATTGCTGCAAATATAACTGTACTGTATAAATACAAATGTTCATTTTGTTTTTGTGTACTACAGTGTTGACTTTTCAATTTTGACCTGTTCTCTGAATCTGTTTACACAGACAAAACTGAGATTATTGTGCAGTATAGAAAGCAGTTAGAGTCAACAAAAAACAAGGGGGAAAAACATGAAATATATATAACAAATATTTCCATGGTGAAAAAAACCCCCATTTAAACCAGTGTGGCTCACACGATGACAAAAACACTTTTTATTTTGGTGTCATTGGCCAATTTATTGACAATAAATAGGTTTTGAAGCATGAATTAAATGTTTTGGGTTAGTTGGGGGCCTTAAGTTGGTTAGCCCCTAGGGGTCACATAAACTTTAAGCTCAAATTGTCACAACTCTTCGCTGGAACATCAGAACTCTATGACATGTCTGCAAAACGTAGTAACTCACCTAGTTGTGGGCCTTAAGTACTTTTCCACGCTAATTCATCTAAAAGCGCCAAATTTAGCACAGATGTAGCTCAGGTCATACTGAAATGATTTAACTAGGGCGCCGGAGCCAGCGACCCTTGGGGCCAAGATGGCGGCCAAATCCAATATGTCCGCTGCCCGAAAAGGGTTCAGACTATAACTTTTGAACCACATGAGTTACAAATACAAACTTGATGTCTTTTTCAGCTTAATTGATCATGGGAAACACATAGGAATGTTTATATTTATGACCCAGTATATCTGGACCCCTTAATCCTCCAATTCCAATATGGCCGCTGTCCAAAAAAGCAGTTTTGACTGTAGTATGGGGCCTTACACCCCATTGTTTGCGCCAATTTATCTACAAGCACCAAATTTGGCATGGATGCAGCTGACAGCATACTGAAATGATTTTGCCAGGGCGCCCGAGCCAGTGATCCCTGAGACCAAGATGACTGCCAAATCCAATATGTCTGCCACCTGAAAAGGGATTCGGCTGCATATTTTGAACCAGATGAGATATAAATGTAAAGTTGATACATATTTCACCTTTTCTGGCTATGGGAAACACAAAAAAATATTTATATTTATGACTGGTATATGTGGACCCTCAAAGTCCCCAAATCCAATCTACTCGGCTGTTTCGGCTACTGTCCGAAAAAGGATTTTGACTACAATTTTTGAACCAAATAAGCTACAAATGAAAACTTAATGTCTATTTAATTTTTTTTACCATGACAAACACACGGGAATGCTTACATTTGTGATTGCCTATGTTTAGACCCCACATTTGCATTTACAAGAAAGCAACTACCTGATAGTTCATACTTTCCAAATATTCCCACCAATTTTCTAATTGAGAATGTAGGGAAGGCATATATGAGTCAGAATTCCAGCACAGATTTAGGCAATATAGAGCAAATATTGAGAATACTAGTTGACTGTATGGACTGTGGTGGAGCAGCTGTTTAGTGCTACTCCATGCTTGTGAGCAAGATGGACAACAACGGTGAAAGATGAAGATGACCAACAACAGTGTTTAGCCAACTACTTCCTTTCCTACCAACTTCCTTCCTCGTGTAAGTAACCAGGTGTACTTTTTACAAGTGTTTTGTTCTTAATATGACTACAATTGCAAAATAGAAAAAATATCCTGCTTTATGTCCCTCACAACAAGCTAGCAAGCTGTCACAACAAGCTAACGTTAGAGGTTACAGCATGTAGAGGGCACTGCAAGTGCTGTAAAGCCGGAGTTCATTGCACTTCTATATGTGCATGTGAGGGTAATTGTACAAACAATGATGGTGGAGATGATGAGTGATCTGGTGATTGTGAGTGATAATGATAATTCATGTGAGAGAGACCATGAGAATGAGAATTCATGAGAGAGACCATGATAATTAACTGATGTTTTTTTTAATGTTATTGCTGTTTTTTTGTTAGGCTAAGAAAACCTTTAAGAGTTTTGGACAAATTGACTATAGTATTCTTTTAACAATTTGACATAATATAAATATTGCCTTGCAATAATAATTGTGCCTTATTCTTTCTTATATGGTTACACTTTGAAATGTATTCACCTGTGGTACACTGAAAAGTTGTGGTAAAAAAAAAGGATTTTCAACCACAGTCTTGAAAAGAATACAGGTTCCAGACTTACACAAGCATAAATCTAAATATGCCAATGGACTTCCTGTGGTCAATAAACATAACATAGACACCACATCCTCATTTGTAGTGCATTTGGTTCAAAATTTGTAGCCAAAACCCTTTTTCGGACAGCGGCCATATTGAATTTAGGGAATTTGGGGGGTCTTGATATACCCAATCATAAATGCAAGTATTCCTATGGGTTTCCCATGGTCAAAAAGGGTAAAATAAACATCAAGTTTGTATTTGTATCTCATCTGGCTCAAAAGCTATAGCCGAATCCCTTTCAGGCGGCGGCCATATTGGATTTAGCCGCCATCTTGGTCTCAGGGACCATTGGCTCGGGCACCCTAGCTAAATCATTTTAGTATGCCTTCAGCTACATCTGTGCCAAATTTGGTGCTTGTAGATGAATTTGCGCGAACAATGGGGTGTAAGGCCCCATACTACAGTCAAAACTGCTTTTTTGGACAGTGGCCATATTGGAATTGGAGGAATAAGGGGTCCAATGCACCGGGCCATAAATATTAACATTCCTATGTGTTTCCCATGATCAATTAAGCTGAAAAAGATATCAAGTTTGCATTTGTAACTATAGTTATAGCCGGAAACCTTTTCGGGCAGCGGCCATATTGGATTTGGTCCCCATCTTGGCCCCAAGGGTCGCTGGATTTGTGCGAAAATGTGCTTAACTAGGTGAGTTACTACATTTTGCAGACATGCCATAGAGTTCTGATGTTCCAGCAAAAAGTTGTGACAATTTGAGCTTAAAGTTTAGAAAATGTTTCGAAAAATGTGCCAAAGCGAAAAAAACTGTGAAAACATCTGAGCAACTGTTACACTACTAAATAATGTAGTTAAGTCAGTAATATGGCTACTTTACTTAGTTAAATGCCAGAGTGTATCAGTTAATAAGACAAAAAAGTTAGATTTATTTTTTTATTTTTTTATTTTTTATTGTGCAAAGGCTGAAATTACAGTGAGAACAGTGTATGTATATACAGTGAAAAAGTGAAACATCAAATTGGATCTCAATGGAACAACAGTTGAATTGTTTGAATTTCTGAATAGAAATGTATGTTTGTGTACATGTGCTCTATATAGCTAATGACATATTAGCATTAATAACATTAACAATATAAAATAAAAAAAAACTATTCAAGGCAAATAAAAAAACAAAAACAAAATAATAAAAATAAAAAAAATCTAAATAAATAAAAATGATACTACTGTCACCATTCCGACTACTTATGATAACGATAGTAATAATAATAAAAATGATAATATCAATAATTACTACCATTATTTCCACCAGCATCATAATATACAATATATAACTAAATGCAGTAGCAAATAATTACCACCATTATCCAGTCATGTTGTGTTTTGTCATGTCTCCGCCCTGCCAACCACAGCCTGTAGGATGTGCCCAGAACGTGCCGCCCATCAACAAGGGAAGATACCGCAGAGCCCAGAACACCCCAAGTACCCTGGCAACTCCCACCATCGCAGACAAGCCGCTATCACCAAATTGCCAACCCTGGCCTAGTTAATGTGACAATGTTCCTAATCTAATATGTTGCATTAAAATGAGACATGGCATGAAACACAGACCCAGCCAGTTGATGGCAAGGTCTAAAAAAGTTAGATTTTTGCACTGCGGTGAATCTGTTGTAAGTTCTTGCCTCAAACTACAGTTTTTTTTATTCGCTTTGGTACTATTTTCACAAGTAAGGTGTACATTTTCAAAACTCTTAGTACAAAAATCCAAACTGATCACACTTGTAACACAGCTAGTCATTCTTTCAAAACCTGATCTCATGCTTTCATTACAGTTATACACTTTTCAGTCCACATAATCATTGTTTCAAACACAAGATTATTGTAATATGTAATGAGAACATTTGGTTTAATCACAGAAACACAACAGTATGACCTTCTTGTATGACCTCTCAGTTTAACAGCAAACAATGCAAGATACATGTTTCAAATCACTGTTGTTGCTGAAATAATTACAGTAATACAGGCTACAGTTGCCACATTAGAAGTAATTGAATCCATAATGTTTGTAATAGTATCTAGTGTGTTATCAAAAGGTGTGATGAAGTACAGCCATGAGGTTCTGTGCTAACAGAGTTTGCTGGCAATACAGTAAATGATTTCACTCTATACCATTTGACTGAATCTATACTGTAGTGGACCTTTACAGATGAAGGTTGAGTTACAGTAATTTGGCAGTCTCTACCATGGTAATCTGTTTTGTTTAGAACTGATAAGAATGTAAATGTGTACCTTGAAATGCAATGTAAGTCGCTTTGGATAAAAGCGTCTGCCAAATGCATAAATGTAATGTAAATGTTTACAGTATTGCATACATACTGTAATGTAAAATGCTGTATTTGATGCCATCTGTCTCCCTTCTACTGATGCATCTCTGATCAATCTGATGTTTTACAGTCATTGACTGTTTCCTCTCCCTTATACTCTATTCTGCTTTACAGTATTTGCACAAATGGCAAATTTCTCTCTCTCTCTCTCTCTCTCTCTCTCTCTCTCTCTCTCTCTCACACTCTCACACACACTCTCTCACACACACATACACACACATGCATGTGCACACACTTTGAACATCGTGGTGGTTATTAAATCACTTATGTAAAAATAATTCATTACATTTGGTTTTCCATATCAGAAATTGCAAACAAGTTCCATAGAAACTGTGTATAGAATCAATATCTATATAAATCTATAGGTGCACCAAATGATTAATTGATTAACCATTAAGATCAGTTGGATTAAATAATAGACACATGTATTAAACTGAACAAGAAGAGATGCAAATCAAAAGTTTGATAGTAAGAGCTTTATGAAAGGCAGTTACTGTGAATGAAACATTTATGTAGATGAAACACTTATTTTGTGTTGTGAAAAGGATACTTTGTGATTTTGTGTATTGTACTTACACAATTGAAAACATGATGAAATGTTTGAAAAAAGTGCACTTTTGATGATCTGTTGTGATATTAGCACTAAGAGTTTTGAAAATGTACACTTAACTTGTGAAAATAGTACCAAAGCGAATAAAAAAACTGTAAATTTGTAAAGATGCCAAAGATGGATGGATGGATGGAGATTTTTTACTTCCTGACACTTTTTGTGTGTTTTTAGCGAATTACCATGAGTAATCTGATTCAACCCTCAAGCAGTTTTCCTAAAAAGAAAACAGCCCAAAAACAATTAAAGTAATGGTGGTAATTTTCCTTGTAGTTTAAATGCAAGTTTGCATAAGCACTGTGTGAGAGAGGACAATGTGTTCAGTAAGAAATTTAAGGTATATAATTCAAAACATGTTAGAAATGTCCTATATGAATCTCCAATGTAATGCATTGTAATGCATGCACGCACACACACACGCACACACACGCACGCACAGACACAGACACACACACGCACACGCACGCACACACGCACACACACACACACACACACAGTAGGATTCAATAGTCTGAGAGCACTTGTGAAAATGCTGATGTAATACATATAAAAAAACACATTTAAAAAGTAAATGTGTGTATGTTTTTAAGCTTGTGCATTGTCTTTTTGGCTCAATTCTCTATTCGTTATCTGCTACACATGCGACTCATTTTAGTGTAAATCTTTCTTTTACTCATATAGGAATTTTAAGTCAGAGTGTCTGTGATTTCTCTCTCTTCATGACCCCTTGGCCCAGGATTTCTCTCACTCGAGAGCAAATGAAACCCGTGGAGAGGAGCTGGAGCAAATGAGCATCTTCATCATGATCGAGAACATTAGTACAGCGGCCAGAACAGAGAGTGAGAGAGACTTTGCTCATGACTACTGAGCTTTACTGCCTGAAGTGGAAACAGCTTTGTTTCCGCTAATAGTAGCATTGATTAGATTTCCTCATGGTTACATTTTGATCATGGAGAACCAACTACAAAAACGACCACCCCTTCATGAAACCTACACCTCCAGATAAAAAGTCAAGTCAAGTCACCTTCATTTACAGTTTTTTACAATCACTTTGTTACTATTTTCAGAACCTTGATGTCATTTTTCACAACTCTAGACACAAAACTCAATGATCAAAATGCACATTTTTCAAAACTCTAACCCTTTTCTCAATTGCTTGGATACAATACACATAAAACTTAGATCATTTGTTCATTCAACAAAAATCATCTGTTCAATATGACACAACTTAACATCAAAGTACTACTATTTCAAAAGGCAATTCACACATTACATTTCAAATGAGTGTCTATTCATTTCCTTACAATGATCTAACTATCAATTGAAACAACTGCTCAAAATGATAAGTAACTGTTGCATTACTCTTACAGTTTTTCTCGATTGCTTAAACCCATTTGCCCACTCTGACATCACATTTTCAAAACAGTTAACACACAGGATAAAACTGAAGCTCGATGGCCAAAATGACTCATTTTGTTAGCAAAATGCTCTAACACTCAAAACATTAAAAACATGCAACATAAGCAAATATTTCCATCAAACACCACAACTTGTGGTCAAATTTTTTTATTCTTTCAATCAATCATTACACAATGGACAACAAAATATAAAATACAGCCATCAATATGAAATATGATACTTTACAAACTCAAATGGATATTGAAAAAAAAAAAAAAAGCTACCAACGTAAACTTATGGGTGGAAATACCTTTAAAAAAAAGAAAGATAGCCTATATATAGGCCTATATATTATCTTTCACATTTAGTCCATTCGTTCTTGCCACAGGTTCTCATCAACATCGCATTGAATGTTTTCCCTTGCAATCCACCGAGGGAAATACCTCCCTGCATGACGTATCCATCCCTAGCAGTCCTCTGCACCTATTGCCAGGCAACCAGCATTCATTGCCTCCAGGAGGGGCATCTGCTCATATGGCCGGTGATCATACACCTTCCACCTCCAAGCAGAGAAGAACTCCTCGATTGGGTTCAGAAAAGGCGAGTATGCAGGGAGGAATCGCATCATAATACGAGGCTGTGTTGCAAACCATTCATTCAAGGCGAGAGTGATGGAAAGCCACATTGTCCCAAATTATGACATACAGAGTCATGCCAGGCCTCAACAGACCTCTCTCTTCGGGTGGAATCAGTATTTCTTTCAATGCATCAAGAAATGTGTTGAGGTGTTCTGTATTTTATGGGCCAATAGTTGGTATGTGGCAAAGGACCCCATCATTGGAGATGGCAGCACACATGGTGATATTGGCACCCCTCTGAATTGGCACTGTGACAGTGGCCCTCTGCCCAATGATTTAGGGCAGACCTTAGTTTCATGTCATGTCAAAGCAATAACTAAATCAGCATACTATCATCTGAAAAATATTGCAAGAATTAGATGCTTTGTTTCCAGACAAGACTTAGAGAAACTTGTGCATGCTTTCATCACCAGCAGGGTGGATTATTGTAATGGACTCCTCACTGGCCTTCCCAAAAAGACCATAAGACAGTTGCAGCTCATACAGAACGCTGCCGCCAGGATTCTGAGCAGAACCAGAAAATATGAACATATCACACCAGTCCTCAGGTCTTTGCACTGGCTCCCAGTTAGATTTAGGATTGATTTTAAAGTATTATTACTGGTATATAAATCATTCAATGGCCTAGGACCTCAATACATTGCAGATATGCTCACTGAATATAAACCCAACAGATCACTCAGATCACTAGGATCATATCAGCTAGAAATACCAAGGGTTCACTCTAAGCATGGCGAGTCCGCTTTTAGCTATTATGCCAGCCGCAGCTGGAACCAGCTTCCAGAGGAGATCAGACGTGCTCCTACTGTAGTCACTTTCAAATCCAGACTCAAAACACATCTGTTTAGCTATGCATTTAATGAATGAGAACCACTGTGCCACTGCTCGTCCGACTATCTGTACTGTACTGTATTTTATTTTTTATTTTTCTAAACTGTTTTAATTATTCTTATTTCTTTTTATTATTTTAATTTCTTCTATGTAAAGCACTTTGAATTGCCATTGTGTATGAAATGTGCTATATAAATAAACTTGCCTTGCCTTGCCTTGCCAATGATGTTCCTCCCGCGTCTCCTCACTTTACAGAGGTTGAAGCCGGCTTCATCCCCAAAAATGAATTTGTGATGTGCCCCTTCAGCTTCAAGCTCCATTATTCTCTAAGAAAAAGAGCAAATTCATAAAGCAAATTATTCCAGTCACATGCAACTATGGTAAACAAGGTATTACAATAAAAAATCTGTACCTGCACATACTGGAATCGTGCCTCCTTTACGATGTCAGAGTTTCTTTGAAATGGAACTCTGTACAGCGGCTTCATTCTGACATGGTTTCGTTTAAGGACTCGATCTATAGTTGCCAAACTCACACTGTTTATATTTCTAAATATTCCCTGATCTGCAATTACTGCTGCCTGGATTTCACTCAGTCTGATTGCATTGTTTGCCACTACCATATCTACAATGGCAGACTCCTGTTCAATACTAAATATCTTTCCTCTGCCACCAGTGTGTGGTAATGTGTGGATTCTATAAAGTAAAAGCAAAAGGCATGTCAAAATTGACATTACTGTATGACAGTCACATAAATGGGATTGCTAAAACATCTGCATTACTGTAGACACAGTTTGTTCTGCTAACAGGGCAATACAGTAAAGCTGAAATACACAGTGGTATACATTACAGTAACACTGTGAATTACCTGTTCTCATTCCGAAAAAGCCTGACAATAGATGCCACAGTGCTCCGACTCAGAATGGGCTGGACCCTTTGCCTAAAGGACAAGCCATGATTGATGACATAGTCAATAATTGTTGCCCGAATTTCATTTGAAACTTGAGCTTGATTTTGTCCTCTTGCTGCTGCAGCTCCTCCACCACGCATACGGGATCCTCTTCCTCTGGCCCCTCAGCCATGGCCTCTTACTCTCCTTCCGTGCCTATGGCCTCTTTGATCCATGCTTGCAAATAGCAACACAGAGGTGGCATCTTTTATAGATGGATGAGGACTGATTGCTGATTGAAGAGTTGTGCAAATGAGTTTCACACAGGTGCATAGAGATTTATAATTATGCAAGTACTTTCTATCAGCTGTGAATAGATGTTTTCCTTTTGTTCAACACAGTGAATCCAATAGAGTTCGGGGTCTTTCAATGAGATCTGTGGTAACTGTTTTGACAAAGGGTGTGAAAAATGTGTGAAACAAATGAAAAAGTGTTAAAACATTTGCAAGAGAAGACTTCTGCTGTGCTAATAATGTGATTATGAAGATCAAGCGGATCCCAGTTTCATTTAGTGTGTCTTAGCAAATGAGAAAAACTGTAATGCATAGTTGTATGGAAACAGACAAACAATCTTCCATGTTTACAGTTTTTTACAATCACTTTGCTACTATTTTCAGAACAACACAGAGTTGATGACAATGTAGAAGTACAGTAATCACTCCTGTTTTACAGTACAAGCAAGCAAGTTGAGGAACACTGCATTTGATGTTTTACAGTACTGTCTTTTCTTTTCTATTTCATAGCTAATTATTTTTGCTTTGATTCAAATAAACCTATGTTGTGATTGTACTGTAGTGTTTTGCATCAATATATTACAAACTTTGTTCAAAGATTCCACTGTGTCTGTAGTATTCTCTCTACTACTGCAGTACATTTACAGAGATGTATTTACTGTACATGTAGTACCATAATGAAACCTGTATCACCTATTTTGTTCTACAATATTTAATGATTGTACAAACAATGACAAAGTGAAACTATCGGTTGCTTGTGTGTGGGTGATCTATAGTTATGTTTCAATGGTATTTCACAGTAAATTTGTTTTTTGAACCAATGATTGTGCAAGTGCAAGATTTCTTTAAAGATGTGAATGCACAATGCAATGTTTTGAACATAAGACAAGTGATAACCGTTTTGAGTTTTGTGTCTAGAGTTTTTAGTAGAGAAAATAGTAGCAAAGTGATTGTAAAAAACTGTAAGATAGAGCTTGCTAGAAGCCATTGAAAAACAGAAAAGCAGAGTTCTTTCAGAGTTCTGGAAATACACCACGAATAACTGAATTATTTGTATTTGCTGAAGTAAATCACTTTCATTCTAGTGTGCAATATTTTTCACAGCGAGGACATAGAACTTTTCCCTTCAGATAAATTCAACAGCTTGTGTGTGTGTGTGTGCGTGTGCGTGTGAGAGGCTGCGTGTGTGTGTGTGTGTATGCATGTGTGTGCGAGCATGTTTTCTTTTTCTTTTTCATTCATCAGAAGTTTTTGTTCATCTTATCAAATATATTGTTAGGTTTTCATTTCCAGCCAGTTTTACCGAAACTACTGTTCATTTCTGACAAAACCCAGCACACCCTAAGACAGATATTGTTACACTTTAGACATAAGGCCTATAAGTGTCACGGTCACGTTCTTCAGCCTTCATCTGTGTGTGCACTTCATTCCCCAGAATCCTCCATGGCGCACACCTGCACTCACTCACGCAATCACCAATCATCATCACCTGCACTCCCTCATTAACCACCCTTTATATTCAGCACTCTCCCTTCACTCCTTGTCTGGTCTCGTCGATGTTCACCTTAACATGACCCACAGACTTCCGAACACTTACCTGGATTCCTACCTGTCATTTCACCCTCTCCAATCCGTCCTGCCTGCCATCCTGCTCTGCCTTCAGCCCGACATCATCTGCAAAGAGAAAGAAAGACAAGGACATTACCAACCAGCTAAGCATCCACTGTTATTCTGTGTTTCTGTTACTCACCATCTGTCTGCATCTCCACACTTCCTGAAAATAAACTATTAACCTTACCATCTTGTCTGCATCCTCTGTAAAACCCTGACAGAAGACCAGACCACACGAAGCATGGAAGTTGCTCACTTCACCCTAACCCCAGCTGATCGTCTGATTCATTGTTTTCAAGATGGCTGCTCAATCGAGGAATATGTCGCCGGCTTTCTGGAGCTTTCTGTTGGGGTAAGCTGGACAGATGATGTCCTAAAAACAGTATTTTGGGGCGGACTGGATAACCATCTGTACCAGCAAGCTCCAGCGGAGGCAATCCCAGGCTCATTTGCCCAGTATCTAGATCATGTGTTGTGGTTGAGTGGCTCAAGGTTCACCGTAGGTGAGGTTGAGGACATCGCCACTCAACCACCATCTCCAGCCATCTTCACCACGCCACCCATCATCATCCGGAATTCAGTCACCAGCACTAGCGAGCCTGCATTTGACGCCAGTCCAGCCGAGCCTGCACTTCACGCCAGTCCAGCCGAGCCCGCACTTCACGCCAGAGCTGCCGAGACAAGGCAGTAGGCGTCGTGCCCGCCGCCCCTGAGTCTATGAGCGTCATGCCCGCCGCGCCTGTGACTGACAGCGTCGCCTGCCCGCCAGAGCCAGAGCCAGTCGCCTGCCCGCCAGAGCCAGAGCCAGTCGCCTGCCCGCCAGAGCCAGAGCCAGTCGCCTGCCCGCCAGAGCCAGTCGCCTGCCCGCCAGAGCCAGTCGCCTGCCCGCCAGAGCCAGTCGCCTGCCCGCCAGAGCCAGTCGCCTGCCCGCCAGAGCCAGTCGCCTGCCCGCCAGAGCCAGTCGCCTGCCCGCCAGAGCCAGTCGCCTGCCCGCCAGAGTCTGTGAGCGTCGTTCTCCCCGAGCCAGAGCCAGAGTTTTCAAAGCCCTCATCGCTGGTCCCGTCCAGCTCAAAGCCCTCATCGCTGGTCCCGTCCAGCTCAAAGCCCTCATCGCTGGTCCCGTCCAGCTCAAAGCCCTCATCGCTGGTCCCGTCCAGCTCAAAGCCCTCATCGCTGGTCCCGTCCAGCACAGAGCCTTCTTCGCCGCTGGTCCCGTCCAGCACAGAGCCTTCTTCGCCGCTGGTCCCGTCCAGCACAGAGCCCTCTTCACCGCTGGTCCCGTCCAGCACAGAGCCCTCTTCACCGCTGGTCCCGTCCAGCACAGAGCCCTCTTCACCGCTGGTCCCGTCCAGCACAGAGCCCTCTTCACCGCTGGTCCCGTCCAGCACAGAGCCCTCTTCACCGCTGGTCCCGTCCAGCACTGAGCCCCCTTCACCGCTGGTCCCGTCCAGCACAGAGCCTAGCACAGAGCCCTCTTCACCGCTGGTCCCGTCCAGCACAGAGCCCTCTTCACCGCTGGTCCCGTCCAGCACAGAGCCCTCTTCACCGCTGGTCCCGTCCAGCACAGAGCCCTCTTCACCGCTGGTCCCGTCCAGCACAGAGCCCTCTTCACCGCTGGTCCCGTCCAGCACAGAGCCCTCTTCACCGCTGGTCCCGTCCAGCACAGAGCCCTCTTCACCGCTGGTCCCGTCCAGCACTGAGCCCCCTTCACCGCTGGTCCCGTCCAGCACAGAGCCCTCTTCACCGCTGGTCCCAACCAGCACTGAGCCCTCTTCACCGCTGGTCCTGCCCAGCCCAAAGTCTACACCGCTGGTCCTGCCCAGCACCAAGCCTTCACTGCTGGTCCTGCCCTGCACAGAGCCTTCACTGTTGGTCCCATTTAGCTCAACGCCCTCTTCACAGCTGGTCCTGTCCAGCTCAACGCCCTCTTCACCGCTGGTCCTGTCCAGCTCAACGCCCTCTTCACCGCTGGTCCTGTCCAGCTCAACGCCCTCCTCACAGCTGGTCCTGTCCAGCTCCACGCCCTCCTCACAGCTGGTCCTTCCCAGCGCAGGGCCCTCGTCGCTGCCCAGCGCAGGGCCCTCGTCGCTGCCCAGCGCAGGGCCCTCGTCGCTGCCCAGCGCAGGGCCCTCGTCGCTGCCCAGCGCAGGGCCCTCGTCGCTGCCCAGCGCAGGGCCCTCGTCGCTGCCCAGCGCAGGGCCCTCCTCGCTGCCCAGCTCAGAGCCCTCTTCGCCGCTGGTTCCGCCCAGCTCAGAGCCCTCTTCGCCGCTGGTTCCGCCCAGCTCAGAGCCCTCTTCGCCGCTGGTTCCGCCCAGCTCAGAGCCCTCTTCGCCGCTGGTTCCGCCCAGCTCACAGCCCTCTTGGCCGCTGGTCCCGCACAGCTCAAAGCCCTCTTCGCCGCTGGTCTTGTCCAGCACAGAGCCCTCTTCACCGCTGGTCCCGTCCAGCACAGAGCCCTCTTCACCGCTGGTCCCGTCCAGCACTGAGCCCCCTTCACCGCTGGTCCCGTCCAGCACAGAGCCCTCTTCACCGCTGGTCCCAACCAGCACTGAGCCCTCTTCACCGCTGGTCCTGCCCAGCCCAAAGTCTACACCGCTGGTCCTGCCCAGCACCAAGCCTTCACTGCTGGTCCTGCCCTGCACAGAGCCTTCACTGTTGGTCCCATTTAGCTCAACGCCCTCTTCACAGCTGGTCCTGTCCAGCTCAACGCCCTCTTCACCGCTGGTCCTGTCCAGCTCAACGCCCTCTTCACCGCTGGTCCTGTCCAGCTCAACGCCCTCCTCACAGCTGGTCCTGTCCAGCTCCACGCCCTCCTCACAGCTGGTCCTTCCCAGCGCAGAGCCCTCGTCGCTGCCCAGCGCAGGGCCCTCGTCGCTGCCCAGCGCAGGGCCCTCGTCGCTGCCCAGCGCAGGGCCCTCGTCGCTGCCCAGCGCAGGGCCCTCGTCGCTGCCCAGCGCAGGGCCCTCGTCGCTGCCCAGCGCAGGGCCCTCGTCGCTGCCCAGCGCAGGGCCCTCTTCGCCGCTGGTTCCGCCCAGCTCAGAGCCCTCTTCGCCGCTGGTTCCGCCCAGCTCAGAGCCCTCTTCGCCGCTGGTTCCGCCCAGCTCACAGCCCTCTTGGCCGCTGGTCCCGCACAGCTCAAAGCCCTCTTCGCCGCTGGTCTTGTCCAGCTCAGAGTCCTCTTCGCCGCTGGTCCTGTCCAGTCCAGAGCCGCCTTCATCACTGGTCCTGTCCAGCCCAGAGCCGCTTTCGCCCCCTGCCTCTTCCAGTCCAGTGTTAAAGCCTGATATTTCCCCAAAGGAATTTTGGGGGGGGGGCTATCAGTCTTCTCCGCCATGGCCACCCGAAGGGTCTTCTCCGCCATGGCCACCTGAAGGGTCCTCACCGCCGTGGCCACCCGAAGGGTCCTCTCCGCCATGGCCACCCGAAGGGTCCTCTCCGCCATGGCCACCCGAAGGGTCCGCACCGCCATGGCCACCCGAAAGGTCCTAACCGCCATGGTCCCCTGCTCAGCCTGTATCACCATGGTCCCCTGATCAGTCTGCTTCACCTTGGTTCCCTGCTCAGCCTGCACCGTCCTGATCACCTCCTCTGTCTGTCCTGCCACCATCCTGGAGTCCGTACTCCTGAACCTGGTCCACCTTCCCGTCACGGACTCCAGGATGCCCACCCCCCCTCCCGTATGCTGCCGCCTTCGGCGCGGGACGCGCCTTACGGGAGGGGGGAGTAATGTCACGGTCACGTTCTTCAGCCTTCATCTGTGTGTGCACTTCATTCCCCAGAATCCTCCATGGCGCACACCTGCACTCACTCACGCAATCACCAATCATCATCACCTGCACTCCCTCATTAACCACCCTTTATATTCAGCACTCTCCCTTCACTCCTTGTCTGGTATCGTCGATGTTCACCTTAACATGACCCACAGACTTCCGAACACTTACCTGGATTCCTACCTGTCATTTCACCCTCTCCAATCCGTCCTGCCTGCCATCCTGTTCTGCCTTCAGCCCGACATCATCTGCAAAGAGAAAGAAAGACAAGGACATTACCAACCAGCTAAGCATCCACTGTTATTCTGTGTTTCTGTTACTCACCATCTGTCTGCATCTCCACACTTCCTGAAAATAAACTATTAACCTTACCATCTTGTCTGCATCCTCTGTAAAACCCTGACAATAAGTAACTTTGCAACTACATGTCATCTAAATTCTCTTTAGAGTATTAGTAGACTGTCAGGTTCGGGTTCGGGTTAGTAGAATTAGTTGACATGTAGTTACAAAGTTACTTATACTCAATAGAATGTCTAAAGGGGACCATCGAAATAAAGTGCTACCAGAGATTTTTATTCAAAAGATGAAGCAAGGAGCTCCAAATGCAGTTCATGGAGTTTCTGGCATTAGGCAGATATAATAAGTTTCCCTCTGATTATCTGGACAAACATATTCTTCATTACATCTTCTGTTGTGCTACAGATTAATAAATTGGCAATATCTATCTCTAAATAAAGTAAAAAATTGAATTTAGTTACTGTATATGCAAATTACAGATTTTTTTAACATATGTGGTACAATAGTCAAGGCTGTAAATGTTGCTTATTTATTTATTTTTGTTAAATGCAATTCCATGATGGTAATTACTCTTATTTAGGAATTTAAACCTCAAAGTGTTTTTGGAAACATTTATTATAATAACACAGGGTGTCTAATATACTATAACAACAGAACAATAGAACGTCTGTCTCAAAAATGGGT
This sequence comes from Abramis brama, assembly GCF_963993115.1. Taxonomy (NCBI): domain Eukaryota; kingdom Metazoa; phylum Chordata; class Actinopteri; order Cypriniformes; family Leuciscidae; genus Abramis; species Abramis brama. Next base: position 28,162,679 of record NC_139985.1, read on the forward strand.
TTTCATAAAGCAGTGTGAGGAACATGAGGCAGTGAGTTTGAAAATGAGTAAACTTTGATTCATCCTCTCCACTGTCAGATAAAGAACATATGTTTTTGTTTATTTCCTTTTCCTGTGGTGAAAGATAAACTGAGATGCTGAATGAATTCATCAGGTTATCACTGAGGAGTTAAAATAACTTCCAAAAAGCTGCCAAACCAAAACCCTCGTGCGCAGTTCCCCATATGGCAGTGGAGGAAACATCCAGGGAAATTCCTGAGAGAAAGCAGAAGAAACAAAGCTTGTAGAAGAATGAAATCTGAAGCACACTGGCAAGGTTATCACCAGTCGGTCCAAAACCACAGTCTTAGGTATTTCATGATGAGTGCAGAGAACTGGGCAGCAAACAGGCCGAAAACACTAGTATCTCTGGAATTAATTTATCTAGATGTGCTTATAATCATTACAATCCCAATTTATTCAGAGTGTGGGTCAATATATTAATCTAATTCAGGTGCAACATTTTATAAGTGGTACTTTTAAGTGTTTTGTGCTTTCACACTTCTGAGCCTCTTTTGAAATTCTTTTGCAAAATGATTTTATAGCTTCATTGGTTAAGAGCTTTCTAGCTTTGTTGGTTAAACAAACAAACCTTCCAGCATTTAATAGTCATGTTTTAAAAACTTGACACCGCTTACAACTGTTATTACAGTTTTTCTCGATTGCTAAGACACATTTCTTGAAAGCTGCTCTCCTTTTCTCTAAACTGTGAACACAAAACCCAATTTTCAAGCTACATTCACAAAACCTCAGACTCTTCTTGCAAAACCAAACTTTCACCTCAAAACAGTTCAATCTGTGCTCAAAACTGAACTATGTTGTCAAATCGTGCCCCGAGTCAATCAAAATTAAAAACACTACTGAACAGTCACTAAACACTACGTAGAAAAATAGAAAACACAATGCTCAGGACATGAAGCTGGAGAAATAAATGTTTATTGTTCACTGTAGGCTAAATGCATGTTGCAAAAAAAAAAAAAAAAAACCTGTGCATTTAGCACTTGTACAAAAAGACAAAACAGAAATCTTGTGCATTTACACGTAGCACTTATAAAAACAAACAGAAATCTTATGCGTTTGCCAATTGTGTACAGTAAGCCCATGTAAAAATAAAGTACAAAAATATACAAATAAGTGCATTACTCAGCCACAGCATAATGTCTCCGTACTGGGTCAGGCCACAGGACTTCATCCACATCACAGGCCACATTTTGTCTGGCCAGGCAACGGGGGAAAAAAACCCTGGCATGCCGTATCCAGGCTTGGCATGCCTCCACACCTATGTCACCACAGGCAAGTCCCATGGCTTGCAGGAGATTTACCCTGGTGTAAGGCTGGCGTTCATATACCTTCCACCGCCAAGAGGAGAAGAATTCCTCAATGGGGTTTAGGAAAGGGGAGTACGGTGGAAGGCAAAGATTGATAAAACCTTGGTTCATATTGAACCACTCTCTAACCTGGAGGGCTCTGTGAAAACTCACATTGTCCCAAACAATAACATAGATGGGATGCTCATCCTGCTGCCCTAACAGAGCATCTCGCATGTGATTGAGGAAAATGAAGAGCTGGTGAGTGTTGTAGGGCCCCAGGTTGGCATGATGGTGGACAACCCCATGATTGCTGATGGCAGCACATAATGTGACATTGCCACCACGCTGCCCAGGAACACCGACAATGGCCCGATGGCCAATCACATTACGGCCTCTCCTTCTCCTTTTGGTGAGATTAAACCCAGCTTCATCCATGTAGATGTATTCATGGGGTCTTTCCATTGCATCCAGTTGAAAAACCCTCTGTAGAAATAGATATAGTTTTGTAAGTGATACGGAAAAAGTGATTTAGGCCACTACAGTAAATCACTACTTAGAGTAATCAACATTGAATGTGTCTGGATATATGCCAACCTGTACATACTGGAATCTTTGCTCTTTGACTCTCTCTGAGTTGCGATCACAGGGCACTCTGTATAGCTGTTTCATGCGCAGTCTGTTGTGCTTGAGGACACGATCAACAGTAGAGAGGGCTGACACTGTTGATACCCTCAAAATTTAAATGGTCCTCAATGATCTTCTGCTGAATTTCACTCAGTTTAATGGCATTGTTCTCACAGACCATATCAACAATTAGGGTCTCTTGGTGTGGGGAGAACAGACCTGTCCTCCCACCCCCATGTGGCAGTCTTTCAATTCTACAAAAAGAGAACATGGAGTTACAAAAAATATACATGGAATACTAGGCCTACAAACAGTTAGACCAACCCTCCATTACAATACTACAGTACATTGGTACAGTGATGTACTGAAACATATATTTACTTACAGTATACTGTGGCACAGTATATAGTATGTCATACAGTAATTGCTGTCAACATTTACATACTGTACTATAATGTCAAAAAAAGGTAATTACCTGTTCTCTTCTCTAAATCTTCGGATTATGGTGGACACAGTGAATCTACTGATGTTTGGTTGTACCCTTTGTCCAGCCTCCCTCATGCTCACACCATGGACAAGAACATGGTCAATCACAGTAGCTCTGATTTCATCAGATATTACTGTTCTTTGTCTTCGCTGACCACCTCGACCACCTCGACCTCCTCTCACACGAACTCTTCCTCTCAGATTTCTATCCATTGTAGGGCCTCACAAACCAGTGCTCTCTGAACTGGCTTACTGTATATGTTCCCTCACATCATTAGCCACGAGTGTGATCAATTTTGAGTTGTTGTGTTCAAGTGGTGACAACTGTGCTTTACAGTTTTTTTCAATTGCTTAAGCACAATTTTGAAAACAGGGCCCGGTTTTTCAAACCCCTTCACACAATTAGCACAACACTACACCAAAGTAGCACAACACCTCAGATCATTTGCAAAATGAAACACTTTTGTCAAAACTATACAATGTCTTATAAAAACCTTATTTTGTTGTCATAACATAAACACACAACCATCATATGGTCTGACTCTGTTTGAATCAGTTAAACACTCCTGTGCTCAACTTAAAACACTTTTAGCATTTACACAGAGAAAGTGTAAAAATAAATTCACCAACACCACATGACACCAATTGTGCAGACTGATGAAAATATTAATTTATTTTCATGTACTCAAGTCAGTCAATACTGAACATTTCAACAAAACATTCATAAAACATTTTCCAGTTTTCATATATTATTACTGAACGTACCATTGTACTCTAAGCTTACAGTAATACTGTAACATAAATTACATATCCAGTTCAGTACCGAAAAAAAAAAAAAAAAAAAAAACTAAACATCTCTCCGCCTAGCTGGATCTGGCCACAGGGCCTCGTCAACATCACAGGCTATATTTTCATTTGCAAGGCAACGTGGGAAGAATCTTTTCGAGTGACGAATCCACCCTTGTATGGATGCTGGTTCAATTTGATCACATGCATCCTCCATAGCTTGAATGAGGGGCATCTGGACATAGGGACGGAGATCATAAACCTTCCACCGCCATGTTGAGAAGAACTCCTCGATGGGGTTCAGGAAGGGGGAGTATGGCGGAAGGTATTGAACTGTAAATTGTGGGTGTTGTTGAAACCAGTTTTGGACCAGAGCAGAACGATGGAAAGCATTGTCCCAGACGACAATGTATTGCATCTGGTCCCTTTGGTTTGCTGCTGTGATGATATTGTGTAATCTGTCTAAAAATGTAAGAATGAGGTCAGTGTTGTAAGGACCCAAACTGGCATGGCGGTGGAGGACCCCATTCTGTGTAATGGCAGCACAAAGGGTAATGTTACCCCCACGTTACCCTGGTACATTGACAATAGCCCTGTGGCCAATGATGTTTCTTCCCCTTCTTCGTACTGTTGTCAGGTTAAATCCAGCCTCATCAATGTAAATAAACTCATGCGGGACTTCCTCCGCATCCATTTGCAAAACTCTCTGAAATACAGCAAAAGATCACATTGAGTAGATCAGTATACTGTAGGTCTGCTATACAGTAAAATTACATGTACAGTAAAAAGGTTATGTGTGCAGTACACAATACTACAGTCAGTGAACAAAACGTGCCACCACATATTCACGCCGCAGGACTTTCACCCTGTCTGAATTTCTTTCAAATGGCACTTTATACAGTTGTTTCATCAGAACTTGATGTTTTTTAAGGATACGGGCTATTGTTGACAGAGAGACCTGTTGGACATTATTGAAAATTAGGTGATTATTGACAATATGGGCTTGAATTTTTCGAAGTCTGATTGCATTATTGGCCAAAACAAGGTTTATGATCTCTCTCTCTTGCTCCTGTGTGAATATGGGGCCCCTCCCTCCTTGGTGTTCACGACGTTCAATCCTATGTTGGCCAAACAAACTACACAGCTTACTGTAAAATGATACATACAGGAATATATACAGTACCAAAATATAGAGTACATATACAGTACTGTTGATATAGTACATGCAGTAAGCAATGGATTTTCTGTTGACTGAAGAGAAGTTTCTCACCTGTGCTCTTGAAGAAATGTCCGAACTATTGATGCCACCGTGTACCTGCTTAGGTTAGGCTGTACTCTCAATCCAGCCTCCCTCAGTGTTAGTCCGTGGTTTATAACATGGTCCACAATTGTAGCACGAATTTCATACACAGATTTGGTTGTCTTCTTCTTTGTGCATGTCCTACCCCTCTTCCTCTCCCTCTTCCTCCATCCATTTTTGTTGAAGACAGGTGAACTTACCTGTTGCCATTTTATAGTGCTTTAACCTGACTGGTGTGTCTACAATTAAGCACCAGTGTGTGTGCGTACCTGGTGGCTGTGTTTAACCAATTGGTTCATGGGTGTGCTCATTTGAAAGCATTTGCTTTGAAATTGCAAGGAAATGACATCATGATAAATTTCTGTGTCAAATGCATACAAGTGTGTTTAGTGTTTTGCAAATCACTGTGTGTAATGTTTTGCAAAAAGTGTGAAGCTGACAATGTGCTTACAGTTGTGCAAATCTAGGCCGGTGTTTTGCTCCTTGAGTGTAAGGTTTTGCTAATTGTGGGAAAGTTCTAATTTTAGTGTGTAAGCAATTGAAAAAAACTGTAATTGTGTTTGACTTTTTTCACCTGTGCTCACCATTATGCAGCACGGGTGCATCACAATGAAAATGTGTTGGCAAGTTGTGTCTAAACAGGTGAAAAGTGCTTATGGTTTTGCCAAAAGAGTGATTGATTCAATCAGTGGGTTCAGGCAACTGAGCATTTGGTTCAGACAATAGGGTTTAGTGTTTTAGCAATTGAGAAAAACTGTAAGATCTGTCACAGTTAGTCTGAACCGGAAAGCACTAGGTTTAAACGGGATCCAACCACTGAAACCAGATACTGTTTAATGGGTTTACAAGCGTGATTGTAAACCAAACCAGCGAAGCTCAAATCTTGCCCTGCAGTTGATTTCATTGGTCAAGTCTCCTGTTAAAGTTCAGTTCTCAGATTCAGTTCAGAGTTCAGAAAAATCATTGATGAATCATATTGTGAGAACCAGTAATGCTATCTATCAGTCTAACACTATAGTAAGGTTAAGGTTAGGGGTTAGTCTTTGTTTCAGTGTTGACCAGTGAAATCTTTAGAATCGGTGGCAGGGAGAGTCTTCTGCTTAAATGGCTTGGGAAACAAATCCATGTTGTTATGAAGTAGGAGGCTGGTAATGTAAGTGAATTACCCTAATGTAGGTTTAAATAAATAAACAAAGACATAAATTGCACTCACTGAGTGGCATGTGGTGGCTCCAGAAAGCTTGTTAAGGGGCTTCTGCACCGAATGAACCTTTTCATAGCTCCTACACTCAAAAAAATGATATGTTGGCTTTAATTAACTTTTTTATGTCAAAAGGTTCCACATAACTGGGTTACATTAAACAAACATAATTTGTTCATGTAACTTCAACATCATGGAATGAAGTCATTTTAAGCGACCCATTTAAGTAGTCTCAAAGTAAATTTTTAAAGGCTCCCTGACTTGATTCAGGTATCATATATTCATTCATCCAGTTTTTCTCGATTGTTTACACACATTTTCTGGTACTTGAGACACAATGACCACAACATGTAACTCATTCACCAACCCCCTGAACCAATTCTGCTAAACTACAAGCACAATTCCTGCTTTACACTCAAATTGCACTTCTAAAACACACCTTTTTCAAAACACTACACACAATTCTCTGCTTTTGGCACAATTTTCATGCAGAAAATCTCTTGTTTTCACAAGGAACACACTGCCATTCAAATATGCACACTGACTCATCACATGGGCAAACACCCATCACACAGTTTTACAATTAGCAATCAGAGCTTTAGCATAAAAGGGCAACAGGTGAGCTCTTCAATGAAGCAATGGATGCCAACATTGGATTTTTCTTTTTTTACTGTAACTGTATACAGTAAATTCTTCTGATGTTTTGTATGTAGACCACTGTATGTACAACTTTGTGTTGGTTGGGATGTACACTGTGTACATTGTTTTTGTGGGAAAAATAAAATATATTTGTTACCGTGTATTTGTGTGTTCTGAGTATAAAAACAATATTCTCAAATATTTTACAACACACTTATATATGTACTGTCTGTAGAAAGTGTAACACTGAACAAAAAAAGGCCTAAGTCATTATGATAAATGGAGAAGAAGTGTGAAAATGTGTGTAAACAATCGAGAAAAACTGTAACATTTCATTTATTTTAGAGACACACAATTGAATTGATAGACCATAGCTAGCTATTTACTAACAGTAGGACATATTAGCATCTTAAATGCTAAGATTTACATGCTCCATCAGCCAGTTGAATGTATCTGAATCAGTCCACAGTCTAACAAAATGCTCCACCCCACTATATTTTAAATGGTTTTAATAATTCCAATGTAATTGAACATTAAACACAATTACACACTATACCAAGTCTTCCCCTTTTCTCATTTTCTCAAAAAAACATAAAATAACACTTAATTTTAACATTTATTCTCTCTTAATTCAACCATATGCAAAGCATGCTGGGAACTAACAAGCACCGCCCAGTTTTAGTTAATGCAACACAAATCATTCATGTAATCCAACACAAACGGATTAAGTAAACTTTAAATTTTACATATATTTAAGTAGATTGAACACAATCAAATTAAGTTAGGACAAAATGTATAGCAATTGTGTTGCTTAAGCTCATTTTAATTAAGCAATTTGAACAAGCAGTAAAAATCTTTTTTCACCGCAGGAACTAGGAACGATTTTAGTTCTAGCAACTCCTTTTGAAGGAACTAATTTATCTCCTTCTTCAGAGTCGGGTCTAAACCGGCACTATAGGAACTACCAGTGACATTAGTGTTCGCTGATTGGCCGAACGCACGCAAAACACCAGCACCTGCCATTTACAGTTTTTCTCAATTGTTTACACACAAATACTGGTACTTGAGACACAATGACCACAACATGTAACTCATTCACCAACCCCCTGAACCAATTCTGCTAAACTACAAGCACAATTCCTGCTTTACACTCAAATTGCACTTCTAAAACACACCTTTTTCAAAACACTACACACAATTCTCTGCTTTTGGCACAATTTTCATGCAGAAAATCTCTTGTTTTCACAAGGAACACACTGCCATTCAAATATGCACACTGACTCATCACATGGGCAAACACCCGTCACACAGTTTTACAATTAGCAATCAGAGCCTTAGCATTAAAGAGCAACAGGTGAGCTCTTCAATGGAGCAATGGATGCCAACATTGGATTATTTATTTTTTTACTGTAACTGTATACAGTCAATTCTTCTGTTGTTTTGTATGTAGACCACTGTATGTCCAACTTTGTGTTGGTTGGGATGTACACTGTGTACATTGTTTTTGTGGGAAAAATAAAATATATTTGTTACCGTGTATTTGTGTGTTCTGAGTATAAAAACAATATTCTCAAATATTTTACAACACACTTATGTATGTACTGTCTGTAGAAAGTGTAACACTGAACAAAAAAAAGGCCTAAGTCATTATGATGAATGGAGAAGAAGTGTTTTCCATTCATCATAGTGTTTTACATTGAGCACATCAGTGTTCAACTGGTTCTTATAAATGTCTATTCATATGATGGTTTGTGTGTGTCATTTGAAAACAAAATACCATTTTGAGAAGAAATAACATTGTTTTGAATGTAAAGTTTCATTTTGCAGGATAATTGAGGAGTTTTGCCCATTGTGTGTGTGTTTTTTGATTTGTGTGTAGAGTTCTGAGAATATGAGGCATGCTTTCAGAAAATGTGTGTAAACAATCAAAAAAAACAGTAAAAAAAAAACAAAAAAACAGTGTAAACACACAGATTATAGCCTATATATTTACTCCACAAACTAACTCTACGAACAAGGAAAACAGTGATAGATGGACCTCTTAACCTTTATACTAAAGAGAAAATCCAACACGACTTTGAGGGACCAAGAGAAACATGAATATGTATTTCTGCTCAGCAAGCGACATTGGACATCAACCACACGGCAAACGCTAATACCTTTTCATATACTGTCTACTTTCTATGTATTACAGTTCTATCTAATAACGTATTAGACTGGACTGTTAGATATGTAAGGGATAATGTCCTTTATCCCTTACATATCCAAAATCCAACCCCGACAGGCTGATCAGGACCCCGACGCGAAGCAGAGGTACATGGCTTATTACATAAATCAATTTGACACAAAATATTGATTTAAAAAGGAGTTTATTGATTTAAAAACTATTGTATTGCTTCCGCTAAAGAAAATAGTCAGTTCCGTCTCTACGGTTAGAATCCTGCGTCCATAGCAACGCTCTGTTTTTCATGGCAACGGTGTGTTATCCTTATCAATTCAACCAAGCCATGTAATAACATAAACTAATGGAGAATGTGAGCGCTGTGTGCTCATTCTCTGGCGTTCTCAGTGCCATCAAAATAAAAGTCACAACAACAAGCGCAGCTTGCGTCACTTCAGAGTTCCTACTGGCGGTGCAAATGCAACCAGGAAAATGTTCCTATGGGAACCTTTAGTTTCCAGGGAACCACCGTGGCTAGTTCCTATAACTAAGTTCCTAGAACTAGCCGGAGCGAAAGCCCCATGGACCACTTTGTAAAGACAGGAGAGAACACACCGTGAGAAAACGAGAGGTCTTTTCTCCGAGGCCCTGGTTCCAACTTGTATTAAAATAAGTCTTCGGTGATCTGATCACACGTGGTCATAAAGGCGACTTGGCTGACTAATTGTGTTTGGATCTCGTGGAGACGCTTCCCTCCTTAGCTGTGGTCACAATAACCATGGCTCTGCAAGATTTCACTGAAATCCAGACTTTTCAATAGGAATCCATGCTATGGAAGTAAAATAATGTCAAATGTTTTTGAAATAAAAAGCCTGTTGAATTGCACTACTTGAAAAAACATAGGCATTGCATTAACCATGCTTGCATTTTAATGCATTGTATTTTTAGGGCTTGCATTTTTATGGGCTGAAATTCAACATGGTTGAATATTTAAGCTGTGAATATTTCAATTAAAAACATTTCAAACACCTTTTCATTATTAAAAATTCAATAATCCATATTCACCTTTCATATTTCACTTCCAAAATATTCAAATTGTTTAAAAATACAACCAATAATATTCAACAGGCAATTTTCGGTCCATTTTATTTCGCTTTGCAAATTCGCTTCCACAAATTCAGTGGTTCAAATTCGACAGTAAATTCAACATTGACGTCCAGGAACTGCAGGAAAAGCAGAAGATTACCGAACATACTCTCCATCTGCTGTTAGTTGACCTCACCATCAGATGGTGCAAAAGCGCTTGTTGTTGACGAAGACATTCATTCATAAAATGAAAATGATTATCTGTGTCAGTATATGCGGAAAAGATGATAAACACACAAAAGCTGTGTTTATGTTTCATTCAATAACTTCATTATTACTTTCCCTGTGTAGCCTACATGTCAGCAGCTTTCTCTACCATGAACGGGATTATAATCGGTTTCCCTCAATACCTCATACTCAAGGATTCCCCTTCCGTTGGGACAAAAAGCTTAATGGACTATTACAGTGATATGAAAGACCAATCTTGCACCTTATTATGGAAGTAGGCTGTAGGCTACTATATAGGCTACAGGCAAGAAGATGGACTCAGAATATGAACTTAACGCGCAAAGTTTCATGCTGAGCGTTTCGTGATATACTGGCATAAAATCAACACTTAATCAATTAATACTAACACTTTCTCTCTCTCTCTCTCTCTCTCTCTCTCTATATATATATATATATAGTATGCCTACGTGTATTGCATTAGCTTAAACTGTCATAGCACTTGCATATTGTTGTCCTATTGTTAGTTTAACTGAAAATCGCTTTGGAAAAGCTTCTGCTAAATGACTAAATGTAAAATTGGCTTGACATTGGACATTCGCACATTTAGGGACCGTCTCTAAAGTTGCATACAACATTGGCATACAAGTTTCTAACTTCAGTAGCAAACTTAAATTTATTTGAATAAATATCAAAAATCCAAAGGGTGCGCATTATGCCTGACACTACATGAACACTTTACAGTTGGTTTTATGACTGTAACTCGTTCTATTCAAATGCTATCGGAGTTAGAAACGTGTATAGGGGAGACCGGGTATGGTTGTAACACAAAGTCGTATACACTTTAGAGACGGTCCCTAAATGTGCGAATGTCCATCATCAAGCCAACTTTATGCCAGTCGATCACTGGGAAACGCTCAGCATTAAACTTTGCGCGTTATTCTGAGTCCATCTGCTTGCCTGCGAGTTTGGTCTTTTACATCACTGTAGTCCATTAAGCTAAGTTAAGCGTTGTATATGTCCAGCAGGGGAATCCTGAAGCATTGAGGGAAACCCTAATAGCCTGCATGCAGCACATCGCCACAATATAAAGTTAAGGCAACTAAACAACCAAGAGAAATATATGTCAACCTCAAAAATGTAACATTGGATCTGTATATCCGCATCGGGGAATATTAATCTCGTTCACGGTAGAGAAAGATGCATGTAGGCTACACAGGAAAAGTAACCGTGAAGGCACTGAATTTAACATAAAACAGCCGTCATAATAATCACAAATACACTTACATTGCTGTAAATGAGTTTTATGAATGAATGACTTGCTCTAATTTTGCTGGTCTTCGTCTACAACACGCGCTGTTGCACCACCCGCTGGTGAGGTCAACTAACAGCAGATGGAGAGTATGTTCGGTAATCTACTGCTTTTCCTGCAGTTCTGCCAGAAAGACTCGGGAGAATTAATGCTGTAGCATAGACATTTATTAATGAGCTCAGCAAGCAATCAAATTCTTTGGCGGAGGCCCCGTTCATGACTCGAATTCCAGGGGTATTGAATCAGCGACTGCTGACTGAAGATGAAGGCAGGGGCGCCGCTCACCCCCCGAGGCGATGAAGGGGGCCATCTGGTGGTGGTGGGGTGGATGGAAGGGAGGGCGTCTTGAAGACTTCAGGTTGGAGAGGAGAGCCCATTTAGTGATGTTGGGGATGGTGATGGTGGACACCTGGGTGGTCGTGATGGGGGGGATGGAGGAGAAGATCCGTCTTAGTGGTGGTGGGGAGGAAGGTGGTGGCTGGAGCAACAGCATCTGCGGACTCAGATATGAGTAAGTGCTGCCCTTTTATGCTACAGCAAGAAAATGAATGGGTAGTTGAAGAGGCAATTAGTGACGTAAATGATTGAGTCTCCCTGGCAGAACTTGCGCTAGCTTTATTTCTGCCAGAAAGACTCGGGAGAATTAATGCTGTAGCATAGACATTTATTAATGAGCTCAGCAAGCAATCAAATTCTTTGGCGGAGGCCCCGTTCATGACTCGAATTCCAGGGGTATTGAATCAGCGACTGCTGACTGAAGATGAAGGCAGGGGCGCCGCTCACCCCCAAAAATAGGTGGATGGAGGATCCGTCAGAACGGGGCCCCCCAAAAACGGTTTGATGAGGAGACTTACCAGTCCTGAATCCTGAAATTCCTAATGAAGAGAGAAGAGAAAAAGAAAAATAATTAGAATTTAAGACCGAACTATTTGGGCAGAGACGTGAACGGACCATCAGCTATCGCGATTTTGGACGTAAGGTTTATGGCTACCGTCGCTTATAGTTATATAGGCCGCAGAACATCTTATAATACGGACGCATGGGCCGCAGGCCAACTTTTGATACAGACACGTGGGCCACAGGCCATCTTTAGATACGGACACATGGGCCACAGGCCATCTTTTGATACGGACACATGGGCCACAGGCCATCTTTTGATACGGACACATGGGCCACAGGCCATCTTTTGATACGGACGCGAGGGCCACAGGCCATCTTTTGATACGGACACATGGGCCACAGGCCATCTTTTGATACGGACACATGGGCCACAGGCCATCTTTTGATACAGACACATGGCCACAGGCCATCTTTTAATGCAGACATATAGGCCACAGGCCATCTTTAGCGGAACGGAAGCCTATGGTAATCTTTGATAGCGCTTTGGCGGGACGGGCGGTTTGGGCTGTATCTGCTTAAATTTACAGCATACAACGCCTGAATTTGGCAGACACTTAGCCATCTGGCTATAAACGAGATTATGCTATTTAGATGTATCAAGCCATGAGGCAACAACACCACCACCAGAAGTTAGATAAGGATTTACCTTAACAGTTACTGGAGAGCTTGCTGAGCTTCGAGGATGAATTTAAGATCTGGTCTTATGTAGGACTCGAATGCTGAAGAGGACCATCTGCCCAGGATTTTGATGGCTGCTGGAGAGATACCTCGCTCGGCCACTGTGGTAGCGGCTCCTATCCTGAAGGAATGCCCAGTGAACTGAGAGGGAGATAGGCTGCAGCTTTTAAGAGCGGAAGTGAGATGAGACCTGAACCAGGTTTGGGAGATAGGTGCTCCGTTTGGAAGGATGAAAAGGGGAGAAATAGCGGGGAGTCTAGGGCGAATTTTAAGAAAATTGAGCATAGAGGAAAATGGGCAAAAATCGCTACTAATTTTTGAAATAGTCAAGGTAGTACCGGATCCTTTGGAGTCGTTCTTAGAATGTTTGAGAAAAAGAGTGAAGAATTTTGGAAAAAAATTTACGTCTGAAAAGGAAAGACCGCGGGCTGGATCAAATTGGCATGTTGGAGAGGTGAATTCTCCTGGGCGCATGAAACCGTAGAAAGCTGTTAAAAATACTGCTTCTAGCAAGGTGTTAACATACGTGGAAAAAAGGCCATTGCGAACAGAAATGATTAGCCTATGAATTAAGGGTAGCGTCAAAGGCAGCCTTTTGTCGGGGACCGCTACGGAGGATTTAGCTATACCTTTGATCATTAATCGAATAGGAGAAGCGGTGAATAGGCTAGGGAAATCGGGGTTGTGATATTTGGCATAAAACTGAATGCCTGCGAGCAGTCTACGAATTGAAGAAATTTTTTGATGACGTTTGTCATAATTAAAAACGAGAAACGAGCAAACGGTCGAAATTAAAATAGGAAATAACGGAATTTGTAAAGAAAAACAAAACATTGAAAATGAATACCAGGCAGAAGTATAAGCTTTAAGAGTGGATGAAGCAACGCCTTTAGACATGTAATATCTGGCTGAACGAAGTAAATCTCCTAGTATAATGTTGTGGCTGACAGGGGGGGGCAGGGCGTTGAATCCTTGTCGGCTGTTGGGCAGAGCCGTCTGAATGTCTGAAAGCGAAAGCGAGAGAGTGCGTCAGCAATAACATTGTAGTGCCCCGGAATATGAGCAGCTTTAATGATGAAGTTGTGGGTGACGGATTGCCAGATTAGCCGACGCAAAAAAGGCATAATCATTGGGCAAGATGATCTGCCTTTATTAATAATAGCTACGACGGCTTCGTTGTCGCAGAACATGAGAATGCGTTTCCTCGACCAATCTGGACCCCAGATTACACTAGCGACGACTAGGGGATAGAGTTCATATAGCGCTGAAGAGAGCGATTTAGATGTTGATTTAGGAAATTCGCTCGACCATCTTTCTGCGAACCAATGCCCTTGGAAATAACCCCCGAAGCCAACGGACGGAGCTGCGTCAGTGAATAATTGTAGGAGGTGTTGTCGGTGCCGGTGTTCTTTTGGCTGGGCGAGGTGAAGATTTTGCTGCTCTTTTCCTGCCGGCTTTCTTCGGTTGTGCAGGAGCTGGGGCGATGTTGGAGTGTGGAGGAGTGGAAGTTGTTGGGTTACCCAGCGTGTTCTGGGCCAACAGTAATAGATCCTCCCTTTGGATATCATCGCTTACGGGAATGCCCGCGTCTCCTAGAGCGTTAAAGATGTATTCAGAAGACCGGCTGGTCCAAGCAGAAGATCGGCTTTGAATACGGGTACTGCGGCGTGTAACTGAAGGGGATGGCTGAACGGCATCATCTGAATCAGAGTAATTGCAAATGGATTGCGTGTCTTGAGACATGGTTAGGTCTGCTGCTGGTGCTAACAACTGGATTGGCTGGAGCAACAGCATCTGCGGACTCAGATATGAGTAAGTGCTGCCCTTTTATGCTACAGCAAGAAAATGAATGGGTAGTTGAAGAGGCAATTAGTGACGTAAATGATTGAGTCTCCCTGGCAGAACTTGCGCTAGCTTTATTTCCTGGACGTCAATGTTGAATTTACTGTCGAATTTGAACCACTGAATTTGTGGAAGCGAATTTGCAAAGCGAAATAAAATGGACCGAAAATTGCCTGTTGAATATTATTGGTTGTATTTTTAAACAGTTTGAATATTTTGGAAGTGAAATATGAAAGGTGAATATGGATTATTGAATTTTTAATAATGAAACGGTGTTTGAAATGTTTTTAATTGAAATATTCACAGCTTAAATATTCAACCATGTTGAATTTCAGCCCATAAAAATGCAAGCCTTAAAAATACAATGCATTAAAATGCAAGCATGGTTAATGCAATGCCTATGTTTTTTCAAGTAGTGCAATTCAACAGGCTTTTTATTTCAAAAACATTTGACATTATTTTACTTCCATACCATGCGTTCTGTAGTTTTACCTGAGAACAAAAATCTGCTTAGTTACTTCTGTGTGAGCTGTGCTTTGCTTACTGGCAATGGACAATGGACATTTTTTGGCCCTGTGAAATTTCTGCAAATTAACTAATGTGACACCTTTATTCTGTCAGTCACACCCTACATTACTTTTGTGTTGAGCACAAATACACTTGGGAAGCACTTTGATTTGAAATTCCCTCTTAGAGTACTAACTATAAGTAACTTTGCAACTACATGTCAATAGCAGAGTATTCGTAGACTGTCTGATTAATATCTGCTAACTCTTTATTTTGATGCTCCTCAACAGACCTTCTACTGACTAAAAGTAACTTTGCAACTACATGTCAACTTATTCTACTAACCCGAACCCGAACCTAACAATCTACTAATACTCTAATGAGAGTTAGCTGACATGCAGTTGCAAAGGTCTTTATAGTTAATTAGTCGAAAGTGGACTATTGAAAAAGTGTAACCTACACTTGAATGACTTGAATGGACAAGGTCCATGTTAAATGGCTTGCAAGCAATCTATGAAAAAAGAATATAAGGGGGAAAATTGCGATTTTGATCGTAATCAGTGTGTTTTTGTACCATGCAGCAAATTTTGAACCCCCTATTTTGGTGTGCTTCCTCATGACTTGTCCCATATCGATTAGACAATTGAGTGGCACATAGCGGTCACATGTGTGTTTGCATACCTGGTTTCAGAAATCTGATCAGAAAACCTTTTGCACCACATTGGGGCCTAAAGAGACCAGGTGGGATTTGTCTCAGTCAAAGTGCGGAAGGTCTTACTATGACGAAACCATTCAGGAATTTCATTCCATTCCTTAAACACATGCCTTCTAATTGGATCAGTCATGGATTAACCCTCAGGCAAAGAGAGGTTCGCATACGTCACCTGATCTGTTCACTGTTGAGTGGAATGGCTACCTTACCTTTCATATTTATATTTATTCTTTAAAAAAAGAGACCCCATCTGTTTATGGGGAAGGACAAATCCTGGCTACCATAGTAATTCATCACTTCTGTGGGAAAATGAAGAGGAAAATCCAACAGATTTGACTATTTTTGAAAGAAAAAACGATTTCGCTTTGAGCAACAAAAAACGGTTAGATTTAAAGTTAGGGTAACACTTTAGAATACTGTTCCTTCATTAATGAATAACTACACAGGAACAAATGAGTAATGCATTAGTAACACTCTAGTAACTACTATTAACTAACAAGAAACTCTGATTAACGAATTAGTAAGTAATAGCGCTCAGTCGGATGTGGTAGTTCACTATTAGCTAATCAATAACTACTATTTTTCATACCTCACTGAAGACTATAAGAACTACTATATACAGGTTAATAAATATTTATAATGCACAATGTTTAATAAAAGGTAATGGTAGCCCATTAGTAATGAATCAAGTGTTACTACATCCTTCTAAAATAATTACTAATTATTTGGATCAGTATTCTAAAGTGAAAAACATGATAACAACCTAATATTGACTGAAGTCATTGTAAGCTTTTAAGGCTTTTGTAAGGTTTTGGATAGTAATGAATCAAGTGTTACTATATATTTCTAAAGGAACTACTAATTATTTGGATCAGTATTCTAAAGTGAAGATCATGGGAACACACTAGTAATGACTAAAGTGTTACCAAATCCATTGGAAGAAATTGCTATTCAAAATCTTACAAAAATCTCAAAAGCTTACAATGACTTCAGTCAATATTAGGTTGTTATCATGTTTTTCACTTTAGAATACTGATCCAAATAATTAGTAGTTCCTTTAAAATGATGTAGTAATACTTGAGTCATTACTAGTGGGTTACCATTACCTTTTATTATAAATTATGCATTATTCATGTTAATTATGAACCTGTAGATAGTAGTTCTCTGGGAGGTATTAAAAAAATTGTAGTTATTGATTAGCTAATAATGAACTACTACATTCATCTGAGCGCTATTACTTACTAATTTGTTAATCAGAGTTTCTTGTTAGTTAATAGTAGTTACTAGAATGTTAATAATACGTTACTCATTTGTTCCTGTGTAATTATTCATTAATGAAGGAACAGTATTCTAAAGTGTTACCAAAGTTAGATTTAAAGAAATTAGGTAAATAAGATCAGACTTGAAATACAGCAGGAACGACTTAAATCGCGGACAATGTTCAATAACTCAGTCAGATGCAGTTCATGTAATGGTGTGGGAAAAACAATCCCATCAAACAATCAATTAAATGTATTTACTTGTTCTGAAACGCAGAAGTTTAGATGGTCAAAGGTTGACTGCTTTAGGAGAAATATGGACGAACAGCTGTGAGGAAAGGTTAGTGAGAAGGGCTAGCGAGTAATACATGACTAAAGCTGTGATGAGTTAGCATGATGATGACGTGGTCATGTGATGCATTGTCTTCCTCACCTGTTCGGCTTTTGAGAAATAAGGTATGGTTAAACCAGCTGTTGGGTAAGGTCCTCCTCAAGTTAAAGGTGAACTTCAAGAGTTGATTTCATTCAATCCTGATTTATTTGTATTTAACAGAAAGAAAAAAGGATTAAAAAATGGCACCTAAAAGAGGTTAAGGCCATGTCCACACTAATACGTTTTCGTTTGAAAACGTATATTTTTCTCTCCGTTTTGGCCTTCCGTCCACACTGAGACGGCGTTTTTATTGATGAAAACGAAGCTTTTTTGAAAACGCACTCCAAAGCGGATACATTTGAAAACGCCGTTTTCACGTTGTAGTCTGAAACCGGTGGTATTTAAAAACGATGACGTAAATTTAGTCATGTGACGCATATTGTACCAATAGATATTCATGTTTATACCAGTATTATGCCTGTTATGTGCTGTTCACTTTCACACTGCTGCTAAAAATATTCTACATTGCACACTCTTCATATCACAGTCAGGGGCGTAGAATTTAGTAGGGATGCTAGGGACGTGTCCCTACCAATATCCAGTGACACTGATATGTCCCTAGCAATAATTTCGATCAAAACTTAAAATATATTTTTATATAACCACTGTTTTCCGGTTGTGCCTTGTGGTTTTTATGTATTAGGCTTATTTTATTTAATCAGAAAACATCTTAGATTAAAATCTCTTACAAGAGCGTGAGAAAAATTTACCAATTCATGGTATATGAGATAGGCTACTTGTGAGAGGCTCTT
Organism: Abramis brama; assembly: GCF_963993115.1. Taxonomy (NCBI): domain Eukaryota; kingdom Metazoa; phylum Chordata; class Actinopteri; order Cypriniformes; family Leuciscidae; genus Abramis; species Abramis brama. Next base: position 28,180,931 of record NC_139985.1, read on the forward strand.
GCGTGAAGCGGCAATGCTCCTCCAAAGGAAACCTAGATGCGGTAAGCTATGGAGAAATCAACAGTTATAGTGACAAAATGTCCACACAAAGATGGCAATATCTGAAATACTTGTCCTTGTGGGGATTTTTTATTTTTTATTTTTTTTGTGGAAAACAGCTGAAAATGTAAAAATGCCTAAAGTTTTCAGTGATAGGCAGGGTTAGTGTAGGGGGATATAATATACAGATTTATATCCTTGTTATCCTTGTTATTACTTGTTGAAATGAGACTGTTTGATGAAGTTGAAACCCTTGTCATCCCAGTCTCAGGAGACTGAAAACACAGCCCAGAGCAATGGTCACAAGTGACACTTAACAGTATTGCTGTGTGCCATGTCCAACAGGACAAACTGGACATTATTGATGTGAAACAAATATACCAACAGTTCATTTCCGTTAAAGGGATAGTTCACTTAAAAATTTAAATTCTGTCATCATTTACTCAGCCTCAAGTTGTTTTAAACCTGTATGCATTTCTTTCTTCTGCTGAACCGACATACTTCAAAATATCTTCTTTTGTGTTCAGAAAAAAGAAAGAAATTCATACAGGTTTGAAACAACTTGAGGGTGAGTAAATGATGACAGAATTTTCATTTTTGGATAAACTATCCCTTTAATGACAGATGCAGCTTAGCTTCTGGGGATGTCCCCCTCCCCACCAATTTCAAAATCAAACCTACTCCCTTGATCACAGTCATGCAAAGATGAAAGAATTTACTCACATTTGCTGTCCTGCGGCAATATGAGCAGTTGCGTTTTAGACCAAACATATGGTGACTGCGTGCGACCTGGACCACATCAGTGAATGGTGAGATATTTTACTAAATAAAATTATCCTGTCAGAAGAATTGCGCGATAACTTCATTATTTATTTTTCCCTCTGAATCATATCAGTGATCTTTTGTGGGGTTTTACGCATGCGCAGTAAAGGTGAATTAAGCGTTTTCAGGTGTTTTTCAAAAGATTCTCATCCACACTGAAACGTCCGAAAACGCCTGAAAACACTAGTGTGGACGGAGAGCGTTTATAAACGAAAACGCCGTTTTCAAATGTATCCGGATTAATGTAGACGTAGCCTAATATAGTAGGCCAGCTTTGATTATGTAAATGATTTAATGACACATCTCGGTTATCTACTGACCTCAGAATTTCCATCCACATGTCGCTTTGATCTGATTTCTGCACTTTGCTTTATGACGAACCTGTTATGATGAACCTACGGTCGTGGCTGAGAGGGTAGAATTGCTCTCAGATGTCGCAGGGTTAAAAGGCAGACGAGAAATGATGAAGTGATGATCTAACATCTCCCGCAGCATCTTCAGACGGGGTTTAGACTAGATTAATGTGGGAAATGAGCAGACCTGCAGGCTGATTTTTTTTTTTTTTTTTTTTAGCTGAATGCATTTTTATGATTTAATGATTTTCTTTATGCATTACTGTGCTGTATACCTAAACGGGCACACACCCAGCTTAACCCTAGAATGCATGAACCAAAAAACCTACACAAATATATAAAGGGACCAAAATGACCCATAATGGAATGAATGGTTTTCTTTTGAAAAAAAAAAAGTTTAAGTAAACGTTTAATGAAATAATTAAAACAATTGATGATACACAAGTGTTTTGATATATCAAACATGTTTGTTTGTCCAATTTCCTTATATATGCATTACAAAAGTGAAAATGAAATTTATTGTTCTTAAAATGCAGTTCTTAACCAACTTTGAACTACTTTAGATCTTCAGTAGAGCATATTCCAGTCTGAACTCTCCACATTTCTCATAGACCATGTGAAAATGATCTTTTCAGACAGAGACAGAATATTTCACAAACGATTTGCAGAATTCTAAGCATATCTTTTGGGCAGAGTTTACTCATATTCCTCTGTCAAGCATGAATGTGTGTAGTCCCAGCCAACTTTTCCATGTGGGTTTTTGATGGTCTGTCACTTGGGCCCTCCATGGGCAACCCAAATGGGGCCCAGAGAAATCTGTCCATCGGCTCCACATGGGCCCCATGGATGTTAGGGGTCAAGATGGGTCCATAGTGGGCTACACACAAAAACCTTATGGGGCCCATTGGTGACCACACTGGACCCACAAATGGCCCCATTATGTTTTTTTTGTTTTGTTTTTTTTGTGGGACCAAAGTGGGTGAAAAGTGGGTCCCATTTATTATTATTATTATATTATATTTATTAAGATTTCAGTGGGTCACATAATAAGCCACTATGTAAAATTTACTTTCAAACCACCTCTACCTGACAAAACAAAGAATTCCTAAAAAAAGCCGATTTTATGTGGTGCTCAATATATTTTAAATACAACTGTAAAGAAATCGACTTCAACTTGGAATGTGTAAATCATGTTTTTATTTATTTATTTGAACTTCAAGATAAAACCTCTTGAAAGCATCAGGATAAAAAGCTCTTATTCCTGAGCCTTTACAGACTCCTCAGCTTAAAGAGTAAAGAAAGATAAGACATAGAATTAATCATATTCAGCAAACAGCATTAAGCATTTATTCTAATGCAGTTTCAAGAAAATACATATTTTTGACAAAAATGTAGGCTATATTTTTTCCCCATAGGAAATGACTATGGCCCTTTATGCATTCTAGGGTTAACTATTCTTTCTCATAAGACATATTGTTTGCATGGTCTACCTGTGTTATGATCTTGTCTTGTTTAGTTTAATAGCTTTTTCTTGTTTGCCTGAGTTCTTATTTCCAGGTTGTTGCCATAGTTCTTAACTGAGTTGCACACCTGTTTCTTGTTCTGTTGATTATCCTTGTGTGTGTGTATATGAGCCATCTGTATACTATTGTATATTTTGTTAATATTTTGAATTAGATCTTATTTTAATATTTTGTTTTAATTTCAATTTCAATTAAAGTTTCAGTAATTTTTGTTGTGTGTGTTGTTTTTCTTCTTAATATGTCTGTCACATGCACGTTAGTTTGGACTAGTTATATTTTGTCATCACCTGCCTCCGTCACTCATTTGTTGTCACGGACCCTAATCACGTTCATCTGTTCACTCATCAGTCGCCATCATTAACACCTGTATATATGCTCAGTTCTGTTTCAGTTCAGTGTCCGGGATCGTGTGTGTTAACGTATTTAATTTCCTTACTGAATATAGATAAATATTCTCCTCACAAAATGGTTTCACCAGTAATTTGTTTGAGCATTGTATATTTTGTACTCAGGTCATTAGCCTAGCAACATTTTACTGTCAAACGTGAGTCTCTTGTGCATTCCTCATGAGGAGTGTGTGTGGTGAGTGTCAGTGGCGGATAATGGAGTTTCTTCTCCAGCTGTCTGTGAAGACCGGAGACACCTCATGGTCTCTGAAGGTATCACTACAACTGCCGAAGGGTGTAACCTCTTACTGGACGTTATTGTGAAGTTGCAGTTGTTGTAAAGTTTTCTTTCATCGAAGCAGAGACCAGGAGACAGTTGGGATCGCGTTCAACGGAAGTTATTCTTTATTGAGAACTCCGCTGTACGTTGCTGTAGTACTTCCAACATGATCTAACTCTAATACAGTATGCATTGTAGTTATATACATTCCAAGGGGGAGGGATTACATAGAGGTGGAGATTCTGAACAAAGCATGCAAATTAAGTATACAGGTTAAGGTAACACCCTAGACTGACGGTCTGGCCCATCCTAATTCAATCAGCATAAGGCTCCAAGAGCCATTTGGGTCCGAAAGCCATTTGCAGAACAAAAGGTGAGATTCTCAGTGAATCATTCGTGTGCTAATCCCATCAGTCTGACAATAAGGAGAGAACAGAAATTGCAACTTTGCTGAGATCTTAACCTTAAAAGATTCTTTACCATGATGTTATGTACAGAAGCATATTTGAAATAGATTCTTAAATTTGTAACCCTTCACAGTGTTATGCAGATTTCAGATAAATTTGGTTTATGTGTGTGTCTCACTGAACCCATGATTCTTATTGTCATCAAAGCAATCTCAAAAATGCGAGTGCAAATCGTAATCCAAGTATTAGTGTAAATCTTTAGCTTGCCATTTTAGCAGATGTTTTTTGATCCTGAGACAGTCCTTCTCAGGTTAAAGGATTAATTCCCCTCCAAAATGAGAATGTTTCATTATTTAGTTATTCTTATGCCCTCCAAAATCTGCATTACTTTCAATGTTCCATTGAACATAAAAAGTGAACTTTAAAAGTGAATACCTAGCTCCTCTTTTCCATCATGAAAGTGAATCAGGACTGTCAAACTCTAAAATGACAAAAACAACAAAAAGCATCAATAAAGTTACTCAGCAAACAATTACATGACCTAAGAAGATTTTGCTAACATTCTCATTAGGTTATGAAAACATTATTTCTGAAATTTCACTGAACATTCAAGTTTTAAAAACTTTTATTTTTGTTTATACAAACATTAAGGGAACGTTCCATTTGATCATTTTTTTCAGAAAGATAAAATTATACATTTAAGGACTGACTAATGTTAATTAGGAACATGCACTTACTAAAGGGTTCAGGTTTGGTTTGGTTTAGGATTAGTTGCATGTAATTATGCATGATTTACTGTTATTACTACATGCAACATGTGTAACAAGGACACTGTAAAATAACGCGTTGCCATAATTTTGTTCTGATATCATTTTGAAAACATTGGTAACACTTTACAATAAGGTTCATTAGTTTACTACATTAGTTAATATTAACTAATAATGAACTGCACTTATACAGCATTTGTTCATCTTTGTTAATGTTAATTTCAACATTTACTAATACTTTATTAAAATCTTGTTAACATTAGGTAATGCACTGTGAACTAACATGAACAAACAATGAACAGCTTTATTTTCATTAACTAACATTAACAAAGATTAACAAAAACAGTAGTAAATGTATTGCTCATTGTTAGTTCATGTTAGTTAATACATTTACTAATGTTTAATAAAGGAACCTTATTGTAAAGTGTTACCAAAACATTATTAATGACCAGATAACTTTGAATGAACATAATCTTACTGGAAGATCGTTTGTTAATAACTTTTAGAAAACCTTGCAAGAACGTTCTGAGAATGTTCACTGTTAGCTGGGCACTTGTCTATTCTATTCTATTCTATTCTATTCTATTCTATTCTATTCTATTCTATTCTATTCTATTCTATTCTCTCCAGTCTTCTGAAGTAAGATGACTTTATAACACCAGAAGACTTGGACTATAACGCACACTGGTGATTTTCACTGGCCATCAAGAATCATATGGACTCATATCTCAGATTTTTTTCGGTCATTTTGGAGTTTGACAGCTCCAGTCCCCATTAGAAATAAAGAATGGTACTACTAATGCTTATATGTAGGTCTCTCTCTGTGTTTCTGCAGAACCCTTGCTACTTATCCAGACGTCAGTATTAGTTATCATCTTCTGAGTGATGCAAAGCCCAAATATCAGGATGTGTTATCATTGGCGACCGAGACCAGGATTAAATCACTTTATGGTCAATTATGCATGTAATGTAAGTTAAATTCAGCGTGAATGTAAATAAATAAAACCGGACTGGCCACACAAGCAGTCATTGATTAAAATCTTGCAAAAAGACGGAGTTAAAATCATATTGAACCACAATCTAAACCGCTATCTAAACAGCAAAACGACGTGATATTTACCCTCTTTCTCACATTCTTAACTCTCACTTTTACATTTTTGTGTAAGTCTGACAACATGCCCGGTGCAGTTTGATACTGTACGCCTCATTCCGGCGGGCAGCGGCGCCTCAAAGTGCCTGTTTTTTCAAGATTAATTTCCCTGTGGGATCCATGTGGAATGAGGATTTTAATCCCATGCTGTGCATTCCCATATGCAAGTCCATCGGCCGTCCATGGTGACTTGCGTACTTCAGCTGACTGAGAGGAAGAAAAAAACATGGTATTTGGAACTGAGAATAGAAATCCACTTGGTTCCTAGAGTTTAACATGTTCCCATTTTAATTATTGACAGCAGAATAAACATGAGCTGACATGAACCAAACCGGATGATCATGTTCTCCGGCATAATTTGAGAAGGAAGCAAGAAAATGTCTGTACAAATGAGATGACGAATTAACTTTAAGCTCTACTGTAGCTGTCAGTGATATCAAATTGTAGTTCTATATTTTATCATTAATATTTTTCATCAAGATTTGTTGAATTGTTTGACCTTTTTTAAACTTTTTTAATTATTTTTTTATTGGACAGATCACGAGACTTGTTCTTCCTACACACAGTAGACAAGGAACAAATTAAGTTAAGTCATCTGGAAACTTGTTGACAAGTCTTCATAAACCTGAAGGGCAGATGGCAGAATCTGATTGTAACCACATGCCAGGGATGGACCGCAAACCTTCAAAAAATAAACCGTCAGAGAAGAAGTCTGAACAAATGTCTTGTCCAGGCCCCACACTCTTTATATGCATGTTGGAAATAAAAAGCAAAAGAAAAAAGTAAATTAATCTGGCTCTGCAGTTTCGGCTTGACCTGTTTCAGTTCAGAATCACAATATGTTATCTATAAGACACCATGGTTTAATAGCCACCAGAGGTGGACAGTAACAAAGTACATTTACTTGAGTACTGTACTTAAGTACACTTTTTGAGTATCTGTACTTTACTTGAGTATTATCTTTTCTGGAAACTTTTTACTTTAACTTCACTACATTTGAAAGACAAATATCGTACTTTATACTCCACTACGTTTCTGTCAAGGTCCTTGAGTAGAAAGTAGTAACGTCAGTCAGGGGATGATTTTGGTTTGGAAATGAAAGTCGGGTTGACGTCAAAACCCGACGTCAGATTTACGTCAGAACCCGATGTCGGACAGATGTTGGATTTTGGTTGGAAATGAAAGTCGGGTTGACGTCAAAGCCAAAAAACTAAGCCAAGGGCACTATTTGAGGGAACAGCCATTTGGGTGTCCGAAAACATTGTAGACGTTATTGAGTGCACTTATTCAATCTCATATTCAATCCCACTACTGGAACTGTGTTCTAGAAATAAATGTGATATTGATATGAGGGTAGGAAGGCAGGCATAGATTCAGAGGCATAAGGTACTGTAAGTATTACATTCAACAATGCAACAATAATAAAACAATGCATTGACATTTACTTTTTACTTTTGATACTTAAGTACTTTTAAAAATGAGTACTTCTGTACTTTTACTTAAGTAAGAATCGGTCTTTACAACTTTTACTTGTAACGGAGTAATATTTGACCAGTAGTATCTGTACTTTCACTCAAGTAAGGAAGTTGTGTACTTTGTCCACCTCTGATAGCCACTCATCTTTTTTCACAGACACAGTTCATGAGAGAACCTGAATAGGAGAATAGATAACAGTAATAGTATTTCTACAATTCTTTGTAAATTCTTTGTAAAAGTCTGCAATGCTGATATTTAGGCAGTGAGGAGATTTGGATACAAATCTGCTTACAAGGCTTTATATGAATCCACATTCTTGTGCTTGTGGTTTGAGTTGTAGTTCAGTATAAGGACATTTTCTGACACTTCAGGTAGTAGTATAATGGTACGAGATGTAAAAAATATCCTTTCTGCAAAATTTGTTAAAAAAACAAAACAAAAGGAAATTGAGAATTATGGTTGAAGAATTAAAAGTCCAAAGTCTCTCAGAAGCATTAAAAGAGCAACATAGGGGAAAAGAACAAGCACTGGATACAATTTACTGCCAGATATTATATTTTAATTAAATAAGATGAAATTTTTCATCAAAATCATTTCACCTAAATGATTTTGAAATTAAAATTTGAATTATACTGTACACCATAACAAACATGCAGTTTTCAGTGTGCTCTCTCTATGAGTTTGAGAGCCCTTGAAAAGCAGCCAGCCCCCAATATGTATTACAACCCTGATTAAATATTTGAGTTAATTTTATTTTTATCAATCAAATTTGAAACACTCTTATATGCCCACTTGAATAGTTAATTTTTCTTAACAGCTCTTAAAGCTGCACTGAAGTCTCCAGTGTGGTCTCTTGATGAATCTGCAGACAGAACATGTCATTGATGTCTCAAGCGCTGAGGGGGAAAGCATTGAAATCAGAATAAATAAAATATCGAAAGGGACTGATATCAGACCTCTGTAATTACCAGAGACTTAGTTAGGCTTAGTTAGGGTTTACACGTAGAGCCTATTACTATCAACCAACCCACGATATGTATATGGATTATTTGATAAATAATGTGATGGCATTAACATAACGTTCAGATCTGTGTGTGATGTAATATTCTGACTGACAGCTGATTGAGCTGTAGAAGTGAGGCTGTGCTCCAGCGGGCGGGTCTTCTCGAGCTGATGATAGATGTTCACTATAAAACCCCAGCGAGAGAAACAGCGCAATAATAGCAGCATCTGCAGGACCTGAGGATGTTTCTGGCGAGCTCCACTCTTCTGCCTGAACACATGACAGTCCGTGTGGGAATAACACAGCAAACAGCAACATGCTTCTTCTAACTGCATGTGGACCACTCAGCACTTCTGGTCAATCCTGGATTTTAAACTGACTTATCTTTTTCACGGAGACTATCTGGAATAACTGGGATGGCCAAGGTGTCATTACTACATTTGGGAATTTTGCTTTTTATTGGACTAACAGTCGCAATGGCCAACGGTGGGTTTAGATTGCATTGCATTGTACGGTGGACTAAAATCACCCTGTGCATATAATTACCACAAAAAAAACAACAACAAAAAAACATACTTATTAAAGCACAGAACACGTAATACTATATTATAAAAAGTATTTATAAGCATATAGGCTATATTGAGGAGTTAGATGATGCATGCATCGAGGTGACTTCAGTGGCGCCGACTATTTTAAAATGATTTTTTAAAGAAATTCTAAATTATGCAATGTAGCCTACTAAAGTAAAATTAATAATCGGACGTAGTATGTCGAAGCGCAAATCTAATTTGGCGCCACTATCGCAGAAAAGGAACGTCAAACACTTGATACTGTACGTACAGTAATGACAGCAGATCATGAGCAGATCATGAAATTTGTAAGACAGCGTCAATCATATTGTTTACCTGCGACCGGTTGCATAAACATCTTAGACTAGTCTTAAAAGTTCATTTTTTTCTTCAAGATTGGTCCTTACACAGGTAGTTTGGTCTAATCTGAGTCTGTAAAGTAAGAGTTAATAACTGCCAGTTGGTCAAACTAGTTATTAAGACAGGGTCTTCATTTATGGGTTTATGGGTCACACTTTATATTAGGGTCCTTAACTACTATGTACTTGCATTAAACAATGTGGTTATTGCATTGATGTTGAATAGCAGAACACTTGTGCTTGCTGTTGAGGAGTGATACAGGTAAAGTTAGGACAGGTTTGGTGAAATATGTTTGTGTGTGCATGGTTAAAGGGTAAGGGAAGTAAATTATAGATGTAATTACAGAGATTTATTACATCCGTAATTACAACCAGGTATTTTTTAAAATATAAGTTGTAAAAACACACAATAAGTGCATTGTATCAAATGATTAATTTAAATGTTAGTACATAAAGACGTCTAATATACAGTGGGACTTTGTGCAACCAGCCCCTGCTCCTGCATTGGGGAAATACGGGCTCTGTCTAAATCTTTACCTAAAGGTTTGAAACCTTTTTTCTTCGGGGTTCAACCCTTCATTATTGGGTTGTGACCCGGTGCCATACTGAATATTTCACACCCTGAGGAAACCTAAGGCTTTGACCCTTAAAATAGTCAATGTCACTCATAAATGATATGCATATTTTTGACTATTCTAGGACTTTTTATTTTTATTTTTACCACATAAAGCACATTTTTAGGTTATGATATCAAGCACATTTTTTAAGGTGAACGCACATAACCTACTTTGAACCTTTACTGTGACAAAGCAAAATATATATTGGATAGAAAGGCATTCATGATGATGTTTTAGTGCTGCTGCAACATGAGATCATTTGAATGAACAGTCTTGACATTGTTCTAACTAAAGCATTTTCATATTCAGGCTTTTCCACGTTTCGTCAAGATGTGCTTGTGAAAAACACAGCGAAGGACTTTACTAAAGTATCAAGTGCGACTCCTAAGCAGTTTGGTGATTCTGCTAATAAACCTGGAGTGTGTTATTTCTGCCAGCTCATAAAACCACGGAAGAGAGCCAAGAGATGCACATGTTACTCCTATAAAGACAAGGAGTGTGTTTACTACTGTCACCTGGACATCATCTGGATCAACACACCCGAGTACGTCTCTTTTACTGTTTACCTCTTACTTTAAAGATGGATTTACAACTTTGATTTAAACAATCTTTAAGTGGCATTTATTGGTGAATGGCATAGCATAAATAATAGTGAATAAATGTGACAACATATTTATGAATAGGGCTACATGAACACCAAAACATTTGTAATTAAAAAAAACCTATTGTGTCAAGGGTTTCTGGTTCTTATTAATAACCCTAAGAAATATTTTGAATCTATCTAACTATGACATATGACAATCTACTGTACAGATGCCATGCACTTGTAAAATGTATGAAATAATCAAACCACTAACTATTGTGACATTTAATAAGAAGAAGAATGGAAGAATAAAATGATTACAATTTGGGGAAACACTTTAATTTAAGGTGTTGTAGTTACATTTTAAATTAATGTAAATTACAGTAAATTATGCATAATTACAAGTAACTAACCCTTAACCAAACCCTAACCATAACTCTATAGTAAATGCATGTAGTTCATTAATTTTACTCAGTACTTATCTGAGGAAGCTCAATGTAAATGTGTAAAATGTGTTGCTGCATTATATTTTAACTGCAAGAAGTCTTAGAAGAATTACATTTGGCAGTCTATACAAACTCAACAGAGGCGCGTGGACAAACGTTCTCCTTTCTGTCAGAACTGAAATATTTCTGGCCTGCCCTTCCTTATCACAGAGATAACACTGTGAACTTCTTGTGTAGTTTAAAAACATTCTCATGCATCATTCTTATCCAAAATGTTCAGAATAATAATTTATTGTACATGATGATGATTAACATATCCTTAGTAGAGTAACTTATCTTTATTAAGAGAGCCGTAAGTAGTTTCGGGAAATGTTTCAGTGTCTGCTACGAGCTCCGTCTTAGTAAATTAGCAAAACTGTGTCACCAACTAAAGTTGACATTTTAATTAAGTGTGTGTGTGTGTGTGTGGGGGGGGGGGGGGGGGGGGGGGGTTTATTATATGTGAAATATATCAACTTGTTAAAGAGAATTTATCATAAGTCATGTTCATAAAGAAAAACTTCAGAAATCTTGAAATGTGGGTCAACATAGCCTACAGTAATTATTTTCTCTGAGAGTAATTAATATTCTCAGCCACTTGTCTAGGCACTTGTCTGGCACATAATACTGGCTAAAGAGAATAGACGAGATCAAAGAGACGCTTTCATGACTGGATGTTTGCAGAAGTAACTCTTAACAGATGAGGCCTTTAGCTCCCTGAGAACAGCTGTTCAGATTTACTGAGCCTCGGAGTCTGCTTCATTAGTTTCCATGCAGTACAAATAAGAGTCCTTTATTGAGGTGTTACCAAAAAACACAAGGTCTAATGAACTGGAAGTTGGCCCGTGCGTTGCATAAGTCATGTAATCATTGAGCCGTTAATGTCCTCAAACCAAGCTGTGTATGATCTGCATTTTTGAGCTGAGGTGTAGTTTTAATGAAATAGGTTGTGTATTTTGTTGTATCTGTTATTCTTACTGTTAAATATTACTACTACTGTACATTTTCTAACCAAACTGGTTTGCCAGTGAACACAGAACCTGTGCAAATCTCGGTAGATTTCTGCAGAAGTGATACGCCTGTCATTCTTAAAAGTTCTATGCATCCTTGTCACTCTTTGGGAAAAAGTTCTTAAGTTCATAAAATTCTTTATGCCAAAAAAAGCTCTATATAAGGATAAACATCTTAAATGATTGTACAATGCTTTAATGTTTAACAGGTGATTTTTTTTTTTTCTAGTGGTAAAATATGTTTACAAGCTATTTAATAAATAAAATTCAATCAAAATAAAAAATAATTAAAACTATATCCATTAAATGATCCCATGGGAACTCCTAAAAAGTTCTATAAATCACATACCTGTATTGAACCCTATGATTTTTAGCCCAACATTTTAAAGAACTATTTATACCCAAAAGGTTCTATATAAGTCTTAAATAATTGCATAATATAATATAACATTTACATTTGGCAGATGCTTTTATCCAAAGCAACTTACATTGCATTTCAAGGTACACATTTACATTCTTATCAGCTCTTGCTTTCCCTGGGAATCAAACCCATGACCTTGGCGTTGTAAGCATCAACGAGCTACTGTTTGAGCTACAGGAAAGCACCTGAAAGAGCACCTGAAACATTGATGTGGGCCCCCACCACCCTCCACCAATATCATATACTGTACAATAGATGAGCATGGAGGCCCACATAACAGAAGATGGTGATGTTGTTGTAAAACCTTTATTTTAAAAGTTAAATGTTTATATAAAAACTAACAAAAAGCATGAAATTGTTAGATAATAATAAAACCAATTTTAAAAAAGTAACAGCAAAATAATGTTTTTCCCATCAGTCTGCTATAATTCATAAATCAAAAAGTAAACATTTAGAAATTGACTGCAAGAATGCAGTCAAATTTAAAAAATAAAATCATTTATTCGTCTTATTTTTTAATAAAGATAATATGGAACTGGTAATATTATCAAATAAAGCTAATAAATGTATTCATTCAAGTGCAGTGTGTTGTATTCGTGTTTTCTTGAAAGGTCAGGTGCATAATGCAATGCGTCGTGACTCGTGCCAATTTTTTAACTCTATTTACAATAGTGTAAAAAGACAGGGATTTTGACCACGTAATCATTCGGTGGATTGTGGTGCGCACCGATAATGAAAAGTGACAGTACCCGGCAGTTTTCTTATTCCCAGCGAAATAACAATACAACCTGTCTTTAAGGACGTCTTTATCGACTGGGATACAACAACTCTCCTGGCCTCCCTCTCATTCTGTTCATGGCGTTTCTGGTACCCTGATTTGTTTTCTTTTCCCCGACATTTATCTGTCAGTCTCCTGCTCTTCCACAAGTTCATCGATAACTTCAGGCACTGCCGCCTCAGCTCTGATTGGTTCTGTTCACGAGCTGGGGTGGGACTTACAATTTCATTGGGTTCTTCTGATGTTTGTCACTGACTGAATAATTAATAAATACTTTAGATCGGACTAAACCATTTTAAGAGAGGTAAGAGAAGCAGATATTTGGAAAAAAATATTTAATCAAATTGCACGTTTTTGTGGTTTTCATTTAAATCTCAGGCATACAACTAATATACATTTTAGAATTATTCATACAACAGGGGTCTATATAGTATAACTGCTGGATTTTGTGGGGCCCCTGGGCAGCGGGGCCTCTATAATTGTCACCACCTTTCACCCCACTAGCGACGGCCCTGAGTGTGCATGTTTATTAAACATTAAGGGTCATTTAATAATGCTGACAGCTATCAATAAGAGTCCAATTCTCTCAATTTAATGTGTTTTACCATATTCATATCCATGCCCAGGTGTTTGTACAGTGAGGTTGGCATGCCGATCACATTCATAATCTGGGATCGTGCTAACAATTTTCTGACCTCCACATTATTCATGGTTCAGTGTCACATTTCAGACCAGGCAGATTGTGTATGTAACCTGCTCCATGAGTGCAAAAGAAAGATCAAACTAGGGCAGTGAAAAACTGCACAAATACTCTGAGCACACATTAAATCCTTCTGTAAACTTCCAGACTATGACATTTTAAGGTGGATGGAGACATGATATACAGTGTAATTTCAAGGGAGAATTTGAACTTTTCTTAAAAAAAAGATAGAAGGCTTGCTGGGTCCAAGTCCTTTAAGTAAATCAAAGCATTAAAAGCCTTTCTCACTTTCACGGTTTGCCTTTAAGCACCGCTGTGGTAGTGTTTTCTTTAACTGCAAGATCATAACCCTTTGCCCTTTATGTATTGGCAGGCGCACTGTCCCATATGGCATGTCAAGTTATCGAGGCTCCCAGCGGATACGGCGTTCTGCCGAGGGCAGCGCAGGAGGTCAGCGCTGCATGTGTGCTTTACACAAGGACCAAGAGTGTACTGCTTTCTGCAGTCAGAGGTAACAGCACACCCTCAAACCGCTAAAGTACCAACATAGGCTCATTGGGAAAGTGTGCCTCTACCATAGACTGTAAAAAAAAAAAAACAGTATCCGTGACGTCACCCGCAGGTTTCTGAAGAGCATTTTTGAAGCCCATCTTGGTAGCGCGTCACTCCCAGATAACCGAAAATGGGCATAAAGGCGGATTAGCTGAGGTGACGTGACGCTAACAGACAGCAGACAAATGGCTAGTAGTGACATCAGCGGCAGTCCACCTGTCAGTCAAGTGGCCACACCCTTAATTATGCAGAACTTTAAGACTTTAAGGTCTTGGATTGACGCTATGGGGACGCCATCATCCGGTGTCGGAAGCACGTGTGAAAACACTATAATCTGATTGGTTGGTGACAGTCCGTGACGTCTTAAGCGGAGGTCCCGGAAGTGTAAGAGGGTGCCCGTAGCACACGTCATTAACTTCTTTGTCTGAAGGAGAAGAAAAGAGGGAAGGGAAAGAGGGAAGCTGTTATTGAACTGGCGAACGTTCAACATAATACTTTAATTATAAAATAAACAACAAAACTACTGGTACTGCCTCACAGACGACAGCCACTTAAACTAAAACAAAACACCAACATAAATAGTCTAGGCCTTGTCCTCTCTCGTCTTGCACTTTCGTCATTCCTTTTATCCTCCTGGAGTTCCTCCGTGAGACTCGAGGCCAGTGTGGCGCAATCTACGCTCATTAACACTCGCACCATCGGCCTCACTCCATTCCCATGGCTCTCGGCCCCACCCTGCTTGCCACAGTTAGTTTCCATCAGCGTTCGGATCTTTATCGAAGCACTTCCTATTAATCACTTCCCTGAGATCCTGTCTCGTCTTCCTCATGTCTCTCCTCCTCTGCAAGTGGCCACACCTGGCCCTGCCTCCGGTCCTCGAACCCCCAGAGGCTTTAGTCGGGATCTGAAACGGTGCGAGATAGATTTCCTGACCACTGCCGACTGCGTCCTCGCCTCTCTAAACTTTCCGACCACAGTCTCAATAAATGTTCTAAAAAGTTCAGAGGACAAGACTTTGGGCATTGAGGTGAAAATTATTTCCTTTCTTCCTGATGTTCGCCAAGTTCAGCCACAGATGCCCCTCCGTGACCCCATCGCTGTCATCGAGCGACCCTCAGCACAGCCGTGGCTCACAAGATAGCGTCTCCTCCACAGGGGCCATCCTAACAAATCCCCGCTCGGCCAATCCTTCCACACTTGCGTAGTTTGAATTATGAAACGGATAAATCCGGGCTGAATATGGCTTCTTCCACGACTTCTGCACTTCAGAATGGACGTCAGGAAGAGATGGAAGAGATGGAAGAGCGAACATGGCCTAACAGGAATCACTCATCCAGCCTACCACCAGCGACCTCGCGTTTCACACCCAGAACCAATCTGGTGTGGTCCATGACGTTCAACAATTCTCTGTATGTGGGGCTGGCAGGTTAAGAAGACTCAGTACACACATTCCTCGCCTTCTTCAACCACATCCACTCCCTCTTGGCTGGATGGTGCCAGCTATATGCTATCCACTGGATTGTGTGACCCGAGAGACAGCACATCCTGATCCAGCAGATCGCTTGAGCCCACGATCGAGGTGAAAAAGCAAGCTCGACCTGCGATGCCCATAACTGAAGCCTCCGCTTTGCTTCGGCAACAGCCTTAGCTGTGGGGCGCAAACGCTTATCCTACATACCTCGAGAATAGGGACAAACGTGAGCGGGGCTTCCTTATTGTGAACTTTTTCACAATGGGCGCATTCAGAACCCTTGAGCACTGAACGTTCATGCTCCTCTCCCAAGCAATGAACGCATAGGTCGTGTGTGTGTCCTCTAGGGCTGCCACTTTTGTGAAAAAATCCTGTTCGATATTTGAGACGTAAGTGTTCATTGAATCGATTGTAAAATCGATTTTCTATGTCTAAAGACGTTTCCATTTTCAACGCCAAATATGGGCAAATCCACAGACAACTAACAGGCATTAGGACGAACGTAAAGAGGGCGCTTGAGACGCGCACAAGTCAGCAATATTCCTGTTGATTTATTGGTGTGAGGTTTCGTGCACAATGACAAACAGGAGTGCAACATTCTCGAAAAATAATAAGCAGAGTGGACTGCCATAACATCAATGACAAACATTACTGCAGTCTTCAACATGCCTGTGTTTACGTCGAACAAATTTCACCTACGTAGGCGATTGTAGACCGTAGCCTGAATCTGTATCTGTATGCATGAGACTGTCTGAATACCGGCAGAATTCACGTTTGTTGTGAAAAGAGACACATTATGCAGAAGTATAATTTGCTGTTATGTGTGTTTGTCAGAGTTGCTGTGTGACGCTGCAAGCATATCGTGACGAGCTGGACGCGCTCCGAGAGAAGCCGTTAAAATCGATTCCCTATTTTCGTTTTTCGAAACTTGTGTTGGTTGGTCCGATCGATTGTGCAATCGATTTTCGAACGCAAAGTGACAAAAACCTGGGACACGGAGGCACACACTTCCTAAAACACTTGTTAAGAATTTTCACGATCCTGCCTTCACCACGTGCTAACAATACAAACAGCTCCTGAAGACAAAAAAGCTGATGACGTGTACTACGTACGCTTCCGATAATTCGGACATTTCACTTTGAAAGAGTTGCGAAATGTGCAATTATCACAACAGACACATTTTACCAATAAGCCTGGGTTGTGTGGATTATTATAGACTATGTAGTAATACAGTAAAAATATTTGTGTCTTTATCTAAGTATCATCAAAATGTAGGCACATTCAATTCAACTGTTTTCATTAATAGATTTAATGTCACTTCCACCAGCTTTCACAATCCCATTAATACTTTGTTTTCTTTTTTTGTCGTTCTCCTTCAGAAGGGGCAGGTCAACATGATCATCCATTGGAGCACAGCTAAACTGATATTTACTCATCTGTTGCACTGCCTGTTCATTCTTCTGTCCCAACACCTGGAGAATCACCTCAGAGAAAAGGTTCATGTCTGTCCAAAAGGAAGGCCATCAGGATTCTATTACGGAGAGGGAGAATTAAAGAGCAGAGCGAAGGAACAGAATGTTTGGAGAGGACTGGCGCTGTGATCGTGAAAGCATTACATAACTGCACCTAAGCTAAAGAAGAAGCCATGCATGGACTGCCACTCTCAATGTGAACGTGTGTGTCTAATGCATTTAGGTGAGATGTCTGTGATGGCCCAAATTTGACTCGCCACTATGATCTGACTTCCAGATCAGACATGCATGATGGGGTTGAATAAGCATTTTAACGCAGGACTTTGAAAAATATTTTAACCTTTTTAGACCAATCGCCATCATGTAATATTTAAAGGACTTTCTTAAAATATGTGTTGAACAATATATTTTTTTTTTAAAAGTACTGTACAGCAAACTCTACATTGCAACATTGGCTTATTCTTCCATGATTTGAAATTTCCTTGTGAATATAAATAATTACCGAAAAGACAAAAGGAAAATTCCTGGCTCTTTCCAAGCATAAAAGAAACCATGCATTTTATGACTAATCTCAAGATGTCCATTTTAAATGCCACAATAACACACAACATATGAATAACTGTAATAGAGAGTATATGCATTATAGATTATATATTTATTACACTAACCAAACATGTTTACAATACATTCTCCAAATCAAAAAAAAATAATAATATTATATTACATTTAAAACCATTACAAGATAAACCATCCTTTATTTATTCAAAGCTTTTTAGTGCTTTTTTTTTTTTAGTTATTTGAGTCTCACACACAAAGGGAACTCATTCATGAGATGAAACTGATGAAATTCATTACCTGGATCGCGCCTGTTCTCACATTTCATGGCCGTCATATAGGTCATTTGTACAAAAAGTCCTGTACAGATTCTTTGTTTATTATTAAATTAAAACCTTTGCTGTTTTTATATCCACGACTTGTATTATTGTTTGTCTGTATGGAGCTCAGCTGTGAGCAACAAACATTAAACTAAAGAATGCTGAGATTATTCTGCTAAGCTAATTTGAAACTTGTGGATCAAATGTGAAATTAATGCCGTCTGGCCTCAGGGTTGAATACGTTCTCTCATTACTTCACCAAGGTACGTCTTATCCTTTCACACAGGGGGGGCTGGCAAGAATTGTTTGCTGTCTTGGAATGTGCCCTCAAAACAAGAGGTAATTCCCACGGTGCATGATGGGAGAAACACACATCAAAAACAGGTCCATCACAGTTCTCATCTAGGAATACCTTTAGGTAGTGTTCAGAGATAATATGCTTTGTGATTTTACATTTCTTAAGCTCTTTAATATTGTGAACAAGCTAAATGACTATGACATGCATTTCATTCATTTCAACATCTGTGTAAAAGCACTTTTACAGACATCTATCTAAAGCAAAGGCAGTAAAACTTAATTTTACTTGAAATATGGGAGTTTCGTGAATGAAAAGTATAAGTATAAAAAATATACTAGTTCTTTAACTGTAAAATAAGATGAATCTGAAAAAAAAAAACAAAAAAAAAAAAACATCTCAGTGTTCTACACACAACCTTTGGAAGTGTTGCATTCATAATACTATGTAATTGATGTCGAAAATGTATTTTTGTTGGCTGATTTTAAGCCAGTACTCAAACATTTCCTACACTCAGCTGACACAGAACGAACCATTTCTCAGATTTTTTACAAGACCATTAAAAGACAAATATGAGTGAGGCTAATCCACATAATTATATCACCAAAAACAAACTCCCGTAGCCGGTCAGGACGCGTGCATGTGTCTCTCGCCACGTCTCAGCAACCCCTCTGCGTTGTGTTTTGTGGTGGTGTGATGCTGAATAAAGACTGGAGTCGAATTGCTGGTTCAATGGTTCTTTTATCTGCATGAGTTGGGAAAATGCAGTTAAATCGTTGCACATAATCAAAGTTGGGTAATCAAGCCTGCTCCTGCCAAATATTTGAACACAGCAGAGAAATTAGCAGTCACGCTTCACAGGCCAACTTTTACACTATCATACGTCACACTGCATTCACTCGGTTAAAATTCCACTTGCGCAGATAAAACGGCTTTAAAGGAAAGATAACTCGCATGCATACTCATTTACATCTTAACAAAACACTGATCAATTAATTAGTGACTTTTTCCCACTTTTAACACACTTTTCAACAGGAGTGAACGAAATGCATACCTCGCTCTGCTCAGACCTCCCGCAAGCCACGCGCCAAAACTCATTAAGAAATGATATATTTTTTCCCCTTTTCTTTTCTCACATATGCATATTAATTTCCAACAGAAACCATAAGGATTTTGTGTTAATAAAAAAAATAAAACCAATAAAACCAACAAATCAATACTCGTTACACCTATAGACCTTATGTGCCAGAGAAACGAGGGCGCCGCCATCTTTAGAATATTGTCTTTTAACTTCCGTTTTGCGGTTGCTCTGAATATCTCTATGGCATTGCTGTCCAGGAGTAATTAGCTTTTGAAGAAGATTTACTTAATGTAAAGTTAACGAAAGTTATCATGAGGACTGTAATGTTTAAAGCAGATGACTAAACAAATGTCAGTCGACCGGGAAGATTTTAAAACGAGTCGTTCATTAATAAACACGCAAAATCGCTGTGAAAATACAGACCGGAAGTCAAAAGACAACGAGCGCAGCGCTGGAAAGGGGCGGAGCAACATAAGGTATATAACATGCGTTGAGAGACAAATGTAGCATGTCTGTGTCAAGTCTGTTCATATGACCGGAGAGAAGCCTGACTGCAGAAATTCTCCCAGGGAAACTCCACATTTTTCCTGGAGCATTCAGTCACTTTTTGCAACAGGTAGAAGTGTGATGTGTCCCTTCGGGATGACTTGCTGCATTTTAAGGCTGACTTTGGCTCACTGACACATTTTATCAGCAGAGCATGACAAAGCTACTTAATAGTTTAAACAGAGCACATTCTCATCCGTAAGAACATGCAATGCGTTTGTTTGGTGATATAAGACAAAATTTTGTTTTAAAAAGGTAAAATGATGGCAGTCCTGTAACAAGTTGATGTTTTTATTGAGTATTGAGTGTAACATCTTCATCAGTTTCACAACACACGTGTGCTCCAAATACTCACAACACAACCAAACACAGAAACACACTGCAAAATAACACAGACCACAATGGAAATGTTTCCAGGGGACCCCAATAAGTGACGAACCCGGCTGGGACATGCTTACCATAGATATCATATAATAAAGGCTAGATGTCTCGTCCGCGCTGCTGGCCAATGGAGGTCGACGTCTGCACACGGTGGCCATCTTGCCACAGGGAGCTCGCTCACTCGTAACATTGTGTTTTAATGGTGCATGTACTTTTAAATAGCCATAACTTGCTAAATTTTCTACCGATTTTCAAACGGTTTGTTTTGTTATAAACGTCAGAGATGTAGTTATGACACTGCATACATATGAATAATTAAGAAAATCTGCAATTTCAACATGTTCCAGCGTTCAGAATTATAGCCACGTTAATAACGTTTGTAAGAAACCAAACCGTTTGTAAATCCGTCAAGATTTCAGCAAGATAAGAGGATTTGTGTTCGTGCTGATCACTCACCACTACAGAGCTGGCCAGAAAGCTTCCCTGTGGCAAGATGGCCGCCGGCTGATGCCGGAAGAGACTCCGCCTTAAGACATCTAGCCTTATATGGATATCTATGATGCTTACAGCTCAAAGTCTACTTTAATTTATTTTATTTTATTTTAATTTATTTATTTTAACTTTTTTTTTTTTTTTTGGCAAAACATACAGAGATGACATGTTTATGACTATACAACTTTGTATACAATGTACAAAATGTATTAACATTTGTCATCAGAATACAAATGAGAAAAGAACAATGAGCTGAAAACTAAAATAAATGTAAAAAAAAGATAGAGAAAAAGAACATGAGGGAAAATAATTAATCTATACATCAGTTACATTGTACAAACTGTTTAAATTTTCATAAAGAAAAGTTTCATAAGAAATGTTAGGTAATGCAGGGTCCAAAGTTTTAAAGTTGAGACACTCACACACGGATATATAACGCATATTTTAAAAGCTTTTTTGTAAAAAAAAAAAAAGTATATTTATTTGCAACCGTTATGTCAACAGCATTAATAAGAAATTTCTGTCGTAAGAACAGCTATTCAGCTGATGGATACCGTGCTGCGTTGTCATGGGAACATCCCAGGTGAAAATAACGAGGAAATTACATTGTCTTTCGTTGCTCCCTTCATCAAGTGCGTTCCAAACGGTTACATAATGGCACACGAGTGCCCTGCTCACTCCACAGTCCCACTACAGGGCTCTGCCCTTCAAAGGGAGCAGGGCATAGGGATGCTCACGAGAAATAAGTACGTCCCAGCCGGGTTCGTCACTTCCCCTGGAAACATTTCTGTTGTGGTCTGTGTTATTTTGCAATGCGTTTCTGTATTTGGTTGTGTTGTGAGTATTTGGAGCACACGTGTGTTGTGAAACTGATGAAGATGTTTTCTTAATTTGCGGATGTTTTTTGTCTATTTGCATGTGTTTTCTTCAGTTGCAGTGCACTGAGCTCTCTCAGTCACCGTAAGTATGTCAAAAAAACATTCACACTTGTCATATAATTGTCATATTCTTGATACCATGCTGAAAGATTCATATCAGGTGTTGCTGGTGTGAATCATTATGATGTAGAATCTTCAATCACATTGAAAAAAAGTTATTCTTCTTCAAGATACATTTGAAGCAAAATTAAGAAATGAAGTCTTGTTTTCTGAAAAAAGGGAAGATAAAATTTAGTTTATGCTTACAATAAGAACAAATATCTGCAAATGGGGTCAGAAAAATAAAGGGAAAACAAGATTATTTTTCTCCATTGACTGATATTTGTTCTTATTTTAAGCATAAAATCACTTCAAGTCTTCAAACAAGACTTCATATCTTTTGTCATTTTGCTTCTCAAGTACAAGTATTTAATAATGTTTAGATATTTGGGTTACACTTTATTTTAAGGTGTCCTTGTTATAGTGTAATTATACATTTAAGTACTGAGTAAAAATAATTAACAATATACTAACATACTAAAGTGTTAGGATTAGGGTTTGGTTTAGGGGTTAGTTGCATGTAATAATGCACAATTTACTGTTATTACTATGGAACGTACATGTAACACTGAAATAAAGTGTTACTGATATTTGTACTGGAAAACAAGACACAAATCATTTTGGTTACACTTTTTCAATAGTCCACTTTAAACATCCAACTAGCTATAAGTAACTTTGCAACTACATGTATAACTCTCATTAGACTATTAGTAGACTGTAGGTTAGCGTTCAGGTTAGAATAAGTTGACATGTTGCAAAGTTATTTATAGTTAGTAGAATGTCTTGAGTGAACTATCGACATAAAGTGTTACTATCATTTTTTTGTTGTTGCAGTGCACATTAAAAATGAATAACATTCTTGCCTTTTTGATGGATCAGCTCATACACCATTCATCAGTTACAGTGGAGAACATCGGCCAAATTCACAGTCCATATCAGTCACTGAGGGGAGACTCTCACATAATATAATGCAAATATGGATTCATTTGTGCTCAGTGGGACCATGAGAACATGAGAAAAACATCTCATCTTGAGCTCCACCTGTTCTTTCAGCCACATTATAAACTAATAAGACCTCCTGTCCCCTCATCTGCCTATACAACAGGTCAAATAAAGTTCAACTCAAGATGACATTCATGCACCAAAGAATAAGACATGCTTCTGCGAAGATTTGCTGCAGGTTTTGTTCACAGTCCATAAAATGTTCACATGTATTCACTACAAATAATCAAATCTGCAGAGGAATTCAAGCATATAGCAGTTGTTCACACTGAGTGTCAAGTGTCAACACAGTCAATTTTCAACATGATGTCGTTGTGCAAACAGCAGATATAGCCGCCCAGCTCAGTTTGTTTGATTATTAAGTGTTTTCCACCCACAAGTGAAAGCCAAAATAATAGCCGGCCCCTAATGGATTGTCAGGCCAAACTGTAGTCACGATATAACAGACCAATCACTCTTACGGCTTCATGTTGGTGTAGTGCTTCATGCAACAATGGATAGTCATGAGCTTGAAAAAAATGTACTCGAAATGTAATATTGTATATAATAATAAAACTTGTTTTCTGAGAATATATGTTGTTTTTCTTACCCCTAAATAGTTTTTCTGTCCCTAAGTGTAGTTAAATTTGTATGCTTTTTAAATTTGTAACTATTGACTAAAATGTAACATTCTGTGGATATTGGGCTGAAATTTGCATAAAATTGAACATTTCTCAGATTCCAGCAGGGCACTGCTTTTAATCAAAATAAATAGCAGTTTTAAACCCAGAATGTTATTAAAGCGTCTATCTTGTTTTTCAGCACACTGCTGTGAGGTCAGAGGTAAGACTACTTATTGTGGGTTTGGTCTCATGCCAAATTGTATTAAAAGTCATACATATTGCATTGGTTTCCCTTCTGATTTGGAAATAGCTGTGCTTCAGTATGTCAAACTGTGGGATACATTAATCTATTAGACGTTCTGTAGGAAAAGTCGTTTCCTGCCCTCATGAGGATTTATATGCCAGGAATTTCTTTCATCCAGCTAACAAGTGGAGGTGAAGAAAGAAGAAGTGATCTAATGGAAATGGCAACAAAAGCAAGTTATCAAGAGCAATTTTAACACTGATCCCAATGAGAGGAAATGTTTAGCTCTCTGTCTGATTGCAAAAAACCCCCACAAAGCTCTAGAAAAAAAAAGATTTTTATTTCTTCTTTTTTTTTTAAGAGAAAAAATGTATTGCCAATACATCTGTTAGTTTAGTTTCAAGCTGCATGTTATTTAAATGTACAATTTACAGACGTAGTCAAAACGATCCCAGTTCATATGGATCCTAAAATGCTGCATTCTGCTGCCAGGCCAGTAGTTGGCGATGCATCTTTGTAAAGAAACAGTATGCGCCTGTAAACTGAAGGCGTAATACGCATGACATCACCATTTTCACAAATTCACATTTTTGTAGTTTACATGGAGGAACGGTATTGTTTTCAAAAACGTGCATTTCCAGGCCCCCAAAATACAGTTGTCGTGTAATGAACGCCTACAACGCAGAAAAAGTTTTCCGTTTTTAGCTAAAAAAACGATCCTTCGTAAACGGAGAAAATAAGAAACAGGTGGCGTTAATCAGTTAACAAATGAGTAACCATAGAAACAAATGGGACCATACATTGAAACCATGACCGGTAATGAACAGGGACAAAGGAAACAAGAACTAAGGGTACATTTACATTTACATTTATATTTATTCATTTAGCAGATGCTTTTATCCAAAGCGACTTACAAATGGGAAAAATAGAAGCAGTTAAACTAACAATAGGACAACAATATGCAAGTGCTATGACCCTTCTCAGTTTAATCTAACACAGTACATGTCATTTTTTTATAAATAGATATAGAATAGAAGAGAAAGTGTAAGTATTAATGGATCAAGTGCTGCCGAAAAAGATGCGTCTTCAGCAGTGGCGGCTGCTGGTCTTTCAAAGAGGGGAAGCTCATTTTCGGTCTACATCATAAAAATTGTCCATTTATTTATACGTGAATTCTGCCCAACGTTCCTTTTCAAGAAAATGCTCTGTGACCCTGTCGTACCAACTTAGGCGTCTTTTCCAGTGACTTGACCAGTGTCCTCTCAATGGCCAGCAGAGTTAGGTATAATTGTATAAATGTAATAATATAATAAAGGTATAAATAACAATATAATAAAGTATAATAATAATACTACTAATAATATATAGGCTATTTATAATTATTGTTTTAATTATTACTATTAATATTATAAAAAAATATAATAGGATAAGTAATAATATAATAAAGGTATAAATGTATAATTGTGTGAAATGTATTATGAAAAATGGCTAGCAATTTCGACAAGCAAATACCAAGAAAGAGGTAGCAGCAGTTTATCTTTTGACTATCACTTGAAAAATCCGCGATGGGACTGAGCTCCAATAGCTTCAGCGGCAGCGACTTTTTATTGTATGAAATCGCTGTCAATCAAAAGGAGATGCAGCCCCTCCAATCATCACGCGGAAGCCCGGAGTCCGGGCCAGCCCACTCCTCATTCACCCCCAGAGACGCTGAGCGTCCGTGGGCGGGACATAATCGCAGCGTTTATCCAATGACCGTCTAGTTTCGAAGCGCTGAAAAAAACTGTTCAAAGCAGCCCCATTGAAGTCAATGGACGCTGGGCTTCAACAGGGAAATGCACTGTCTGTGACGCTACGGTATGAGAAGGAAATCGAGTCAGCCGACCTGCTGTATGTAACTGATTCTGAACGAACTCGTCTTTGAGATTAACGTTTTCTAACGCATTTTTAGTCAATAAAATGTTAACACAATAGTACTTATTTGACCATTAATTTTTTGACATTATAGGGGAAGCCGAGCTTCCCTTGCAGTCTTAAAGAAATCCCCACTGGTCTTCAGCCGTTTCTTGAAAATGGCTATGGACTCAGCAGCTCTGGTTGAGTTGGGCAGATCATTCCACCAGCAGGGGACAGTCAAAGTAAAGGTCAGAGAAAGAGATTTTGTGCCTCTTTGAGATGATGCACCACAAGACGACGTTCACTTGCAGAGCAGGTGCTTGCACAAACAGCTCTGTCTTCACAAAGTTTAGTTGAAGGTTTAGTTTACTCCTTCATCCAGCCAGAAATGTCTGTCAGGCAGGCTGAGATGTGAGTAGCTACTGTCGGATCATCAGGCTGGAAAGAGAGGTAGAGTTGTGTGTCATCAGTGTAGCAGTGATAGGAAAAGCCATGTTTCTGAATCACAGATCCTAGTGATGTCATGTAGATGGAGAAGAGAAGTGGTCCCAGCACTGAGCCCTGAGGCACTCCAGTAGCTAGATGTCGGGTCTTAGACACCTCACCCCTCCACGACACCCTAAAGGACTTACCTGAGAGGTAAGACTTGAACCATTGGAGTGCGGCTCCTGAGATGCCCTTCATCTTTAGGATTGACAGGGGGACCTGGTGGTTAACTGTGTCAAAGGCAGCAGACAGATCCAGCAGGATGAGAATTGAGGATTTGGAAGCTGCTCTTGCCAGTCTCAGAGCTTCAATTACTGAGAGCCGGGCAGTCTCAGTTGAGTGTCTGCTTTTGAAACCAGACTGGTGGAGACTTCTGCCTCTGAAAGCATGTGTGTGTTATATCTCTGTAGAATGTGTGTGTTAGCTGAGCCCCTTTCACACAGAGATTCCGGAAAATACACGGATAATGTGTCCTGGGATTTGTCCCAGGATCGTTTGATTTTGGCTCATTCACACTGCCAGTGATTTTCCGGAATCTGTGAGTGCGTTCACACACATCCCGTAAAGATCCCGTAAAGACACGTGTACACTGTCTTTGACATTACACTCATTACACACTGTCTATGACATTACATATCGCGTACCGTTCCACAAAGCTGACGAACGATCTCAGCTTCAGCGTGGATAGTAAGGAGCTCCCTGGTCTCTGCTTCATTCCAGTTTGCAGACATTTTTTTTTGTTCTTTCTTTGTTGATGGCAAACACAAACTTTCTTCTAAGAACAACAGAGTTGCACGATGGCACGTGTGTCATCACTACGACACACCCCTTACGGCATTGGTCCTGGCTTTTGTTCACACAGGGCGTGTTCCGGGACTGATCCCGACAATGTTACTAGGTCCCCATCCCGGCATCGATCCCATCATTAATCCCGGGACGTGTTTGCGTTCACACAGAAGGCACTCTAGCAATTTTACAGCAATTTCCCGGGATCAACGCGCTGTGCGAAAGGGGCTCTGGTGAGATGTGTGTGTCAGTTTGTGGATTGGTAAATTGGTCGCTGATGGTGGTTGTTTTATTTATGAAGAATGTGGCAAAATCGTCAGCTGTTAGGGATGAGGAGGAGGTTTTGAAAAGTATGCAAGAGTCAGAAGAACTGTTCATTTTGTTGTGATAGTATGTCATTTTAGCAGTAGAGATATTAGCAGAGAAGGAAGAGAGGAGGGATTGATAAAGACCAAGGTCAGTAGGATCTTTCGATTTGCGCCCCCAAAGTACTGTTGCATTGTAAATGAACAGCCAAAAACACATAAAATGTTTTCTGTTTTGATTTGAAAATTCGCTCCGTGCACGGTGACGGTTGACGTTCGAACTTGAGTGTGTGGGCCAGCACTTCCGGTGATCTGACAGCGAGATAACAGCGACCGAGTTCCATTACCACAGAGATATTTTTTCACAATGAGTGTTTTTAGGATTCAAGAGAGGTGACTTGCCTTTCAGAGGGTGACAGCCTCAGCACTTCATCGTTGTGTGCCGTTATGTACCATTTCGTCACGTTACAACAGAGAAGTCAGCGTTCATGCGTTCCCCGTTGACGCTGCGGTACGGGCTGAGTGGATACAGAAGATCCGGAGGGATGACTTCAACCCGACAAAATTTTTAAATGCATATAATTATGACCGCCGCTAGCGTAGCTAGCGAAAGCGGTTATATAGGGATTGTCAAAGTTTTTTTTTTTTTTTTTTTCGTCATCTACTGAATTTTTCGTCAACGATACCAGGGTCACCGAAACACCGGGGAACATGAAATTTGGTGGGCATGTAGCCCCACTAGACTTTTACGGAAAAATTTCGTTTGGTCCCCGGGGGCCACTCCCGCCCCCGCGCTGGGCCCCCCGTCAATTTTTCGTCAACGATACCAGGGACACCAAAACACCGGGGAACATGAAATTTGGTGGGCATGTAGCCCCACTAGACTTTTACGGAAAAATTTCGTTTGGATTGGACTCCCCCCCCCGCGCTGGGCCCCCCGTCAATTTTTCGTCAACGATACCAGGGACACCGAAACACCGGGGAACATGAAATTTGGTGGGCATGTAGCCCCACTAGACTTTTACGGAAAAATTTTGTTTGGTCCCCGGGGGCCACTCCCCCCCCGCGCTGGGCCCCCCGTCAATTTTTCGTCAACGATACCAGGGACACCGAAACACCGGGGAACATGAAATTTGGTGGGCATGTAGCCCCACTAGACTTTTACAGAAAAATTTCGTTTGGTCCCCAGGGGCCACTCCCCCCCCGCGCTGGGCCCCCCGAAACCCAGAAAATGCAGTTTTTCCTAAATAACTACCTGAACCGTGGCACCGAGGATGAAGAAATTTTTATGGTATGTTGGTCTTAAGGGCCCACATCAACCTAGCCCATAATCACTCATTTGTGATTTGCGCCCCTTCCCATAAAAAATGAAAATGCAATATTATTCTGCTTTAATCACCCCTATCTTCAGTTGAGATGTTCAGAACTGCACCATATTTCATGTGTATGATTAACTTGACATCCTCTGGGGGTATGCTAAGTTTCGTAGAATTTCATCCATGGGGGGGTACAAAATAAATTCATTTATGTGCACATTTAGTGACTGTACACTCATCGGCCTGTAGATGGTGGTGTTGAGCGAAGGGTTGCTGGTTTAGGATGATATTGTCACACACACACATGCAGGAATACAAACAAACGCAAGCATACACACTGACATCCACACGCACAGACACACACCCATACACACACATACAAATCCACATGCACAGACACACACACACAAACACACACGCGCACACACATGTACGCACGCATACATACACGCACAGACACACACACACACACACAGACACACACATACACAAACACACACACATACACACACACACAGACAGACATGCACATACTACTACTTTTTTTAGGTATATACATAAACACGCAATACAGCCAAATTGCTCCACGTCATTTATTATGACCGCCGCTAGCATAGCTAGCGAAAGCGGTCATATAGGGATTGTCAAAGTTTTTTTTTTTTTTTTTTTTTCTCATCTACTGAATTTTTCGTCAACGATACCAGGGACACCGAAACACCGGGGAACATGAAATTTGGTGGGCATGTAGCCCTACTAGACTTTTACGGAAAAATTTCGTTTGGTCCCCGGGGGCCACTCCCCCCCCCCGCGCTGGGCCCCCCCAAACCCAAAAAATGCAGTTTTTCCTAAATAACTACCTGAACCGTGGCACCGAGGATGAAGAAATTTTTATGGTATGTTGGTCTTAAGGGCCCACATCAACCTAGCCCATAATCGATTGTCAAAGTTTTTTTTCTTTTTTTTTTTCGTCATCTACTGAATTTTTCGTCAACGATACCAGGGACACCGAAACACCGGGGAACATGAAATTTGGTGGGCATGTAGCCCCACTAGACTTTTACGGAAAAATTTCGTTTGGTCCCCGGGGGCCACTCCCCCCCCGCGCTGGGCCCCCCTAAACCCAAAAAATGCAGTTTTTCCTAAATAACTACCTGAACCGTGGCACCGAGGATGAAGACATTTTTATGGTATGTTGGTCTTAAGGGCCCACATCAACCTAGCCCATAATCACTCATTTGTGATTTGCGCCCCTTCCCATAAAAAATGAAAATGCAATATTATTCTGCTTTAATCGCCCCTATCTTCAGTTGAGATGTTCAGAACTGTTTTCAGAACACATATTTCATGTGTATGATTAACTTGACATCCTCTGGGGGTATGCTAAGTTTCGTAGAATTTCATCCATGGGGGGGGGTATAAAATAAATTCATTTATGTGCACATTTAGTGACTGTACACTCATCGGCCTGTAGATGGTGCTGTTGAGCGAAGGGTTGCTGGTTTAGGATGATACTGTCACACACACACATGCAGGAATACAAACAAACGCAAGCATGCACACACACTGACATCCACACGCACAGACACACACCCATACACACACATACAAATCCACATGCACAGACACACACACACAAACACACACGCGCACACACACACACACATACACACACACAGACAGACATGCACATACTACTACTTTTTTTAGGCATATACATAAACACGCAATACAGCCAAATTGCTCCACGTCATTTATTTTTGTGGAAAGCCAGTGCAGGCCTGAGCGGCGGTCATATTTTGTACCGCCATGCGGTACATCTAGTTTTCAGTGTATTTCACCTGTGCGTTTCTATGCTTTCTATTACTGCATTTATTTTGTGCAAGTGAGATGAGTAAAGATCTGTTTCATAAATCATTATCTGTCTGGTGTTTATAAGCAGCACATACAGTATTGTACTACGTGTAAAATATATGTGTAAAATATACACAGACTTACCTATATTAAATTGTTTGTGGTACCTACAGTTAAAAATGTAAATGTAAAATATGTGATGATAATATTGATCGAGCAATTGATGTAAGTAAGTAAAAATATATGCGCAGAATTGAGAAAATAGTATTTATGGAGATAAATTGTAGCCTATCTCAGGGCAAACGTGTGAATGTTCACGGTGCATTTTATGCAAACAACTCTAATCGTAGTTGTAACTCTATATTTACAGTAGGCATAACTGTCATTGCATATGTGTATGCAGCATGAGTCAAATACAATCTTCTGTTCGTGAACAGATGTATTTCATTCAATTGCCATTGGCTCGTGTGATAGTAATATGGATCTTAGTAGTATTTTAAGTGATAATTGATTCTATAAACAACTATAAAAGATCATTTTCGGCTTTCTCCGGCTCCCTGCACCGGGCGTAATGCGAAACCGGAAGTGTCTAACCGCACACTAGCTGATCCGAAATCCAAAATGGTGGCCACGTGCAACAAGCCTATGGTGTCGTGTTAAAGGCCCCTAACACAGTTAAACAGAAACATCATGTTAACCTTAACGTTCGAACAATCGAAAACTATGTTTTCTCCAAAACATTCAGTTTACAAATTTTCCTCAAAATGAGCAGGTTGTGGTTTTGACTCATGAAAAGAATTTGAGCTGTTTAGGATAGACCTGCAGAGATATAACACATTTGACAGAATTCAATATTGATATTAATAAATAGTTTCGGGTGAAATATACAAGACACAATTGTATACAATTGAATTGTTTTGGATTAAATTTATGTTTGATACTTTGAAAGCTTAAAAAGGCCTGGCACTTGACACAGAATACACCTGTTGTTTTGTTTCCAGTAAGAACGGTTTGATTTAAATGCTGCCTGACAAGTTTTCAAGACTTGTGGTTAATGCTCTACAATTAAAGTAAACAACTGCACACATGACTCAAGGTTATCTTCTGAATTTTGGATGTTGTGAAACACTCTAAAATGGAATTGAAACAATGTTCAAGACTCAGGGAAGGAGGAGGTGGGAACCAGCGATCAATCAAACTAAAGTTGAATCCAAAAATAAACAAACAAACAAAGCGAAAGTAAAGCACCAGCCCGTCACAGACGACAGACACTTTTAAACATGATAAAACACAACATAAATAGTCCATGCCTGGTCCTCTCTCGTCTTGCACTGTCGTCACTCCTTCTTTTGTCCTCCGGAAGTTTCTCCGTGAGACTCGCTCCGTTCCCACGACTCTCGGCCCCGCCCTGCTTGCCACAGGAACCATTTCCTCATTTCAACATCTTCCATTCATTTAGCGTGTCACAAAACTTACTGTCATTTGTACTAATTTTTTAAAGTCTTGATTTCCCTCATTTACTCTCCCGCCATTGACGGATATTTCCGCTTCCCAGTCATTGATGTTTTTTTTCCGCCTTTCCGTGTTTTCACTGTTATACGGTAGGGGGCGCTATTAGGCATCTTCTGAAAGAGTACTGAATCTCCTGATCAAAACACTGGTGAAGAAGAAGCAAAAACAAAGAATATCATACATAAGCAGATGCCTAATGTTACTGAATGAAATGTTGACCCAGGACGAGCTACAGGACTGTGAAGCTTTGAGTGTTGATGGACTCCATCTGTGTTTTGATCATCGTTTTGAAACTGAACTGCACACAGTCTTTGACAAAAACGCGATTTTCTAAGTGTTTTGCAAAAATGTTTTCTTTTTTAATGCAACTTACCCACATTTAAATGTTGATAAAAAAGGAATGCATGAAGGCATAATAGCAGAGGCTCTGTTCTTTCTTTTGATATATTGCATATTCAGATATTCTTCCAACAAAATATTCTGGGGGTATGAATTTTTTTGCGAGATTGATCAAAAATGCTGGCACCTTTGTTTGAAAAACCCTGATGGGCAAAAAGAGTTAATTTCCAAAGACTGCCACACACTGGAGGAGTAACATTGGCACCCCTTTGATTTTACAAAACAATTTGAGGCAGCAAATAAACTAGAACATTTTAAAGGTTTATGTTTACAGTATGTATTTATGTATTTTCCCTAATGTCATCAGGTGATTCAAACAGCAATAATCTCATGGGCACTTGCCCATCTAACAAAAATGGCTATGGGAATTTTCATTTTATCATTTTGAAACATTGTGGGAACGTTACTTTTGAGTGCTCCCAGAACATTCTGAAACATGTAGCAACATTAAAAAAAATTTTTTTTTAAATGTTAGATGAACATCCAATTAAAACATTTCAGAAAAACATTCCATGACCGATGTATAGATAAGTAACGTTACTGGAAAAACATTTGTTCATAACTTTGAGAGAACATTGCCAGAACGTTCTCTGTTAGCTGGGTGAATTCCTTTGATGTGAAGTGTGTGATGTCTGTTCCTCTAGCAGCAACACACACAACTGTCAAAGGAGTTGAGACAATGCTGCTAAATCCCTCTCAGTCTGGTGACTCAGAGAAACAGTCTCAGATGAAGTTGCACACAAATTATGCACATCACCTTTAACATATTAAACTGCTGATTCTAATAGCTCTTGTCAACATATGTAGCAAGGCTCAAATGCTGAACTGCATCTGTTGCATTTGGCTGTTGTTGATTTTGTTGGCTCAGGGTCTTACAGGTCTCTCAGATTCAACGCTGGCTCTCCTGAAGTTTGATTCGCAGATGTGGAGTGAGGAAGCATGACATAAAATGTGTTTAACATAAATCAATAAAACACATGTTGGTGTGGTTCCTTTCATTCACAATCAGAGCCTAATTAACAGGTCATTGAACAAATGTTACATAGCCTGTAATAAATATCAGATCCAATCATTCAGATTTGTCTCTTCATTCAAGCACACCTCTTGTGAATGTCTTGTCCATAAAATTGCATGTTGTCTGAGCATCTCTAGAAACATCAATAGTGGTTTAAAAAGCAGACAAACAGGTCGTGATTTCAGGACATTCAGGCAGACTGAACAGACTATTCAAATAAATAGTCAGCTTATGCATTCCTCAAGGTTCTGTTTGTCACTGTATGCAACTTGTGATTTTAATATACCATTTTGAATACTGAATAAAACAGCTTTATAATAAACTATTAGTGTAATGCTAATACATTTTTAATGAGCTGAAATGCTATTTAAATGTTCTTGAATGTGCATTTAAATTAAGCTTCAAATATATTATAACTATAGTTTAAGACATATGAAAGTATATTTTAAATGAACTGTAAGGAAATACACTTAAATGCACTAAATTTACTTGAAGTGGTTCGATTTTAGCAAAATTTAATATATTAAAATATATTGCAAATAGCTTAAAATTGATCTTAAGCATATCTTGAAATACTTGAAGTTGTTTCAAAATAATACATTTAATATGCACTTAGTATAGTACAATTTAAATATATTAAGTATGTCCAAAAAAGCACAATTTAAATATTTTTCCTTTTCACCTGGGAATGCATTCCTCAAGGTTCTGTTTGTCACTATATGCAACATGTGCAGATGTGTTGCTCTTTCGCAGCCACGGAAAAGAGAAGATGATAATTAATAAAGCGGGAGATAAACATTCCAGCACTTCTGGTCATGGTCATGGTTGAAACAGGCTTTGATGATATAGACTAGAGCATGTTCAGATTTGAAACAGCATCAATGACAGAATAAAATAGATGTCAGGCCAATGTTATTCACTTACTTTACTTTTATATTATGTGTAGCACACTTAATTATGATTTATTTTGGACTGTCAACTAAGCCAAGATGGCATTGATTCAAGATTAATTACTGCACACTGTTTTGGCTTGCCATGACATCTGCAGAAAACTTCGGAAATTAGCTGTGGATTTGAAATTTCCTCTTATAACACAATGAGTGCAATGTATATTATGTAATATGTCCATAATATGTCAAACAAACAAACAAACAAATAAATGTTCATAAACAAAAAACATTAAAAGTTTGCATTGTTGTTTATGGTAGGAGAATAGTCTTATGATTCCCCCCTTAAAGGGGTCATATAATGGTACATGCACTTTTACAAGTTGATTGTACTGAAATGTGTGTTGGCAGTGCCTGTACACTAGCCTGGTAATACCAAACTCTGCTACTTCGCTTTGCTTCGTAGAAAGAGTCTGGCATGGCATAATTGAAAAGCGTTTTCTTTCTCGCGGGGGGGGGGGGGGGGGGGGGGGGGGCTTGTCTGAAGTTTAAAATCATTGGTTACCCGTAAGCCAATCACATAACGTTTGGTTATGGCGTGTGTTATGCGCATGCTCAGCCGCATCTAACTTCCACTGTAAACACATGTATGATGCGAAAACAAAACCTGAACATGGCTGTGAACGACTTTTGCAGATTATGTGAAGTAAATCTACGCATCCACGGTACAATCAGTGTCTACGTCGTCACGGCTCTCAGCCCGCCCTCTGTTCGTTGATTGGCCGGCTGTTTTCAGGCCGGAGGAAAATGGAAAGCTATGACGCGGTCTCAGACTGAGTACAGAAGCGAAATGAAATTGAGCGGAAGTACGAAGTCTGATGTAGTCAGGCTACCTGTACACAACCATCATATTAGGGCTGGGTTTCGATTCAAATTTCAAGAATCGATTCGATTCCGATTCTCAAGATCTTGAATCGATTATCATTATTCGATTCGATCCGATCGGATCCGATCTTCGAGATTTAGATAAGTGTTTTTGAAAAAAGCATTTTTTTCCAGCTGTTACCTGAATTACAGGACTGTAGTTATGCAACATATTGATACTATTATTATAGACATTCAACTGCAAATTAATGGAGTATTGATGGTTGTAAAGAACAATACCCTTCCAGAGTGTTGATACAACTGCTTTCACAAACTTGCACTGGTGTAGACGACAGAGGACGCAGAGGTATATCAGCAGCAGTAGACCGATTATTTAGACGCGAACCTGATGTATTATTAAAAATGACATTAAGAATTTTCCAAAAAGCTCCTAAAGTTCAGATGCAAATGCACCTTTATTTTTTTATTTTAATGATCAACATTTAGAACACATTTGTTCTAAGCCAGTGCAAATGTAAACAGATTGTTGGTTACTGGCTTCACAGTAAACAGACAACATTACACAGAATGTAAATAAAATGTGAACTTACAAAACTTTTAGAAAACACAAGTGTGTCACAGTTTTGTGTAAAACCTTCAAGTACTCCAGGTATAAGACATTTAATTGCCTTTAAAGTGTATTTGTGTAAACTGGTCATTTTAAACTAAAATAGTAGATACAAATAAATAAAAACTGGAAAAGGCCTTGCCTATTAAAGTGCAAATAAAAATAAACTGGAAATTAAACTTGTCTTAACCCAGAGTGTGAACTGCCATCACTCAGGAATGGAAAGATTCTTCTGCAGGAACAGTAGCTCATTGACATGCCCAGGTGTAAGGTAACTTCTTTTGGCAGTAATGATATCACCTGCAGTTGAAAAAACCCTCTCAGATGTGACGCTGGTTCCTGGGACACAGAGATATCGCTTTGCCATGCGAGCCAAAAGAGGATACTCCTTTTCATTCTCCCGCCACCAGATGAGAGGATTGTCCTGCAGTCCCGCAGGTCTCCTTGCCCTGTACCTTTTGATCTCGTCTTCTGCCTCTGCCGCTTTAGTTTTCTGTGGTCCTACTTCCTGTTGTGGTCTGTAGGCTTCCCCAAGGAGAGACTCCAAAGCACTGGATTGCTTGAATTGCTTGGGTGCCGGAGGTTGGGGTTCCACCTCTTCCTCCACTCCATCAACAGCATCATCTTGCTGTGTAAGAAGAGAGAGAGAGAATTTGTATTTTATGGAGGTGTGTGTGAGTGAAAGAGAGAGTGGACTTTTTCCACTGAGTTTCTTTTTAAAATGATTACTTACATTATATGTATCTTCCTCCATCCCACACACTGCTTCAGTCTGGAGTCTGGAGAAGGTCCTGTCTCGCTCCTCATCATTCAGGAATGGCAGAGCTTTGAAACGTGGATCAATAGCTGAAGCTACGTACAGCATGTCCTTCTGGTTTACATACCTGGAATTTAAATTTCACACATTTTGATCAATTTATCCCCCCTGAGGAGGACAATAATGTCTTTAATGAAGTTTCCTTTATATATATATATATATTTATATACAGTAAAATAGTCTCATATCTCTCTCTCTCTCTCTCTCTCTCTCTCTCACTTACTCACACACACACACACACACACACACACACACACACACACACACACACACACACACACACACACACACAGAGGCCTACCTTGTGCTTAAGTTTTTCTTGATTTCATCCTTCGTGTCCTTAACAACTCTGGAGTCTTCTGGGAGACTGGTCATCTCTTTCAGCAGCAGAGCATGCAGAGGTGCTATCACTGAGAGAGTTGGGCACTTTTCTTCTGACATCACTTGAGTGGCTGTCTTCATTGGCTTTAGAGCTCTGACCACATCTTCTGCATCTGTTATGTCCTCTTCATTCAGGCTGCAAAGATCCTTTTCATTTCTCCGCACATCAGGTGAGAGCAGAGCGGCTGAGATCGCGGGTTGCTGCTCTAAAAAGCGCTCAAGCATTTCTAGTGCACTGTTCCAACGAGTCACCACATCAATTTTGAGCTTGTGTGCATTCAGCTGCAGTAGCTTCTGCTTTTCTTTGAGGATACGGGTGGCAGTTGTTCTGCGATGAAAGAACTTTGCGATGTGCCTTACTCTCCCAAGAAGGCGTGCAACATTCGGCAGTTTGAGACCGGCTTGCGAGGCCAGGTTGATTATGTGCGCGAAGCAGCCGACGTGGGTTAGCCCCGTAATCTCAACAGCACGGACCATATTCGCCGCGTTGTCAGTGACTATGGCTGGGTCTTTACTCATCAGCCCCCACTCCTCCATAGCTTTGGCTAACATTTCAGCTAGACTGACAGAGCGATGGTTCGTTTGAACTTCGGTTGTCTGCAGCACGTAAGACACGAGGTTCCAGAGCTCGTCTATGTAATGTGCTGTCACACTCATGTAAGATTCCGTAGCTACGGATGTCCAGGTGTCACTCGTAATGCCCACCCTCTCTGCGGTCTTAAGCTTACACATTACACCATCTTTTACTGTCTGGTACATGTTGGGGATCACTTCTTCAGAGAGACGTTTGCGAGACACAATGACATAATTTGGTTCCATTACCTTCATTAGCCGCCTGAATCCCACATTCTCAACAACAGAATACGGGCGCATATCTTTGCAAATGAAGCCCGCAATCACCTCAGTTATTTTGACAGAGCGTGCAGAATTAGTTGGCAGTTGTAGAGTTTGTTTCAGTGTCATCTGTTGCGGTCCGGTGGCGGGCTTGGATATGATGTCTTGATGATGTCGCATCATGTGGTTCCTGAGATTAGTAGTATTTCCACAATACTTCACCTCCAATTGGCAGGCTTTGCAAATTGCTTTGCTTTTGTCAAGCTCGTTCTCTGCATTGCTTCTGAACCCGAAATGGTGCCAGATCGCAGCTTTGAGCGTTTCTGGAGTTTTCAAAGCAACCGCTTGCTTAACGTTACTGACCGCCATGTTCGTTGTTTTAATGTCCTTCCACCTCGCGCGCATGTGTGAATTCAATGACGCGGCAAGTTAAAGTTCACGGGGAAAATGTAGGCCTATTATTAAATCGATCCTCTGAGTTACGGATCGATCTTTAGAAATTAATATGAAAATCGATTCAGAATTGGTGAATCGATTTTTTCAACACAGCCCTACATCATATAATGATAAAAATCC
This sequence comes from Abramis brama, assembly GCF_963993115.1. Lineage (NCBI taxonomy): Eukaryota > Metazoa > Chordata > Actinopteri > Cypriniformes > Leuciscidae > Abramis > Abramis brama. Next base: position 28,219,202 of record NC_139985.1, read on the forward strand.
ATCCAGTGGTCTTTTTTTAATCTCCTTATATGTTTTCCCCCGTCTCAAATCAAGCCGTTCGACCATGTGACGTCACACGGTCGGACGCCCCTCCCACGATTGTTAATTGACAGCAGCGTTTCAACACAGACCCGCCCTCGCTCGTGAGCGAGCTGTCAATCATAGTCCGCCATTGTTGATACGCTGGAGCACTGTCTATGAGCAGAATGGCGTCTAAGCGATTGTGGTGTTCTGTTCTTGGGTGTAATAACGAACACAGCATCATTTTGATGTTCCTAAATCCGAACCGCTGAAGACGCAGTGGCTGAGTTTGTTTTCGAAGGGAATATTCCCCACGATCAACAGCAATGCTTTCATGTTTGCGCAAATCATTTCACACACCAGACTGCTTTACAAACGAGGGTCAGTAAAGCTGGTTTTGCTAAGAAACTGCTCCTGAAAAAAGGATCGGTACCAACTATTCGTGTTCCTGCTGCACCTCCAGAAGAAGAAGTGAGTGTAACGTTTTATTAACCTTTATATTAATATTTATATTAATCTTTGCAAATCGCTTGCTGCACGCTTCAGATGAATGCGGCTGTTTACACTCAGGGTACATTACGGCATGTTTTCTATATACAACGTTCTCAATATAATTCATAATCCCAAGTTTATAATGAACAATGCGTTATGGTTATTGTGTTATTACAAACGGAGTACGCACAGAACAGAGGGGCGGGGTAGGCAAAGCTCATTATCATTTAAAGACACATGCACTTAAATGGCGTGCTGAAAACAGGTAAAATGAGTGTTTTCTTACGATACTAATGAGAATTTTTAATTAAAGTGTTTTACAAACTTTTCATTTAGACCCTAAAGAATCATAATAACTTGTACAAAAATGGCATTATATGACCCCTTTAAGAAAAATGCATTTACTGTATGTTTGAATTTAGATATATAATGATGCATCTCCCAATGTATTATTAATGGAAATAAATAGAAACATTTAGTAATTTATTTCTTGTAGCACAACATTTATAATTATTTCAACAGTTCTTTTTTAAATTACTTTTGTCATATGATTCTATATATATAAATGTAGAATATATATATATATATATATATATATATATATATATATATATATATATATATATATATAAAGATTTTAAAACCTAATGTATATATGTAGAGGCCTATACATATTAAATTGCTCATTTTGTAACTGAAGATATCTCAGTAACACTATGAATTGAAATTAGCCTATAGGCTTTAATAAAAGTAATGACCACATGAATTACAATAAACATTAAATAAAAAAATATTAGTAACAATATGCCACTCAGGTCCTAAATTATTTAGTATAATAATTAATTTACTTCAATTATTATGCTAAGTTAAATGTTATTGTTGCCATGACTTAAAATCTGAAAATCTGCTATAATTATATAATTTAGGTTTTAAAATTAATTTAAGAATTTTCATTTTAAGTTTTACCAACAAAATTCTTGCAAAGTGTCCCCTATATTAAAATGGTTTTAAAGGTCCCGTTTTTCCTGTGTTTTTGAAGCTTTGATTGTGTTTACAGTGTGCAACATAACATGTGTTCATGTTTCGCGTGTAAAAAAACACAGTATTTTTCACACAATTTACTTATCTGTATACCGCTGTTTTCACTGTCCTAAAAACGGGGTGATAACTTCCTTGTTCTATGAAGTCCCTCCTTCAGAAATACGTAACGAGTTCTGATTGTGCCAGCGGTTCATGTGTTGTGATTCGACAGCAGCTTAGCGCACGTTGCCCGGAAAGGTCACGCCTCTTACCATAACGTGGAGATGCATGCGCTCAGTGTTATTGTTACAAAGGTGATTTGACTCCGGGATGAAAATAACAGCGTCTTGACGACATGGCGACAAACACACTCTACAAACGCAACTCTTCCTCTTCTCCGTGGGAGCAACAAGACCACGCCCAATTTTTTGTGTATTCCTGTGGGCGGAGGTTAGTCAAAAAACTGTTCTACTGACGTCATTAAAGAAGGAAGTAGAGGGATGTAGTCCAAACCGGCCGTTCGCTGTAGGCTTTTGAAAGGGGACTTCTGTTAAATAAAATATCTCGCTTGGCATTGAACTTTGAGCTTTATAATTTTACAGGTATTATTTATGCTCTAACAGCAACATTACACATTAACTAAAGTTTGAAAAATGGGATCACAAAGAACAGGACCTTTAAACAAATCAATAGTGTATATATATATATATATATATATATATATATATATATATATATATATATCAAAGATCTGTTGCCTTAAATTAGCAACAACATCAAAATGAGTCAAAACGGTAAAAACACACTGTGTGTGATAAAAACACATTAAAATGACAGATAAACACACATAAACACCACACACACCTGAACACTAGAAACAAGGGCAACTGATCATGACAAACAAACTTACCGTAACACCACAAAACAAAGACAACGCAATCATACATTATTTATGCTCCCAAACCCACAAAAACATTTTCAGAGTACAGTTAAAGGTATTTTTCAAGTATAAAAAATAACATTTGAACATAGTAGTATATGTCACATTCACCGTCTGTCATCGTTCTGTCTTCGTCTTCACTACAGTTCCCAGAATCCTCCTTGTTTCCACACCTGAACTCACTCCCTTCATTACCCACCTGTTCGTCATCATCATCATCTGCATCACCTGTCTTGTGTTCATCTGTGTGTGTATTTAAGTTCCTGGTTTTCACTCTTCACTGTCGGTCAATGTTTATGTTAATGGTTTAAGTCAATGCTCTGAGTGCACGCTCCCTGTTGTTTATGTTTGCTATATTTGAGAATTAAAACCTTTGTTTCTTCATCTTCCATCCAAAGCCTGACAGATTGACTGACCAAGGTAATGGATGAACGCCTCAAATTCATCCTCGTGGCTCAGGAGAACCACGATTTATCAAGTTTCTCCAGGAAGTTTGTGGAACTCGCCCTCAAAAGCACTTTGGAGGACGAAACCATCAGCGTGCTGTTCCGGGTCGGGGCCACTCTCCATCAACATCTCAACCTCCCAGACACCACCGGACTGAGTTGGAGAGAGACTGTGTTCCGGTGTCTGGTGAGTGTTGCGTCCCTGGTCCCGTCCAGCACCGAGCCTTCACAGCTGGTCACGCCCAGCACCGAGCTCTCGCCGCTGCCCAGCACCGAGCCCTCCAGAGCCGCTTTCGCCCCCTGCTTCATCCCCAAGGAAATTTTTTTTGGGGGGCTATCAGTCCTCTCCGCCGTGGGCCCCCGAAGGGTCCTCTCCGCCGTGGTCCCCCGAAGGGTCCTCTCCACCGTGGTCCGCTGATCAGCCAGCTTCACCATGGCCATCTCCTCAGCCTGCACCGCCATGGTCCCCTGCTCAGCCTGCACCGCCATGGTCCTCTCCTCAGTCTGCTCTACTACCATCCTGGAGTCCGTCCTTCTGCACCCGGTCATCCTCCCCGTCACGGACTCCAGGATGCCCACCCCCCCTCCCGTGTTCTGCTGCCTTCGGCGCGGGACGCGCCTAGCGGGAGGGGGGAGTAATGTCACATTCACCGTCTGTCATCGTTCTGTCTTCGTCTTCACTACAGTTCCCAGAATCCTCCTTGTTTCCACACCTGAACTCACTCACTTCATTACCCACCTGTTCGTCATCATCATCATCATCATCATCATCTGCATCACCTGTCTTGTATTCATCTGTGTGTGTATTTAAGTTCCTGGTTTTCACTCTTCACTGTCGGTCAATGTTTGTTAATGGTTTAAGTCAATGATCTGAGCGCACGCTCCCTGTTGTTTGTATTTGCTATATTTGATAATTAAAACCTTTGTTTCTTCATCTTCGTGTTCGCCTCCTACATCCATCCAAAGCCTGACAGTATACGCCTACTGCAAGTGTAAAAATTATATAGGCCTATAAATAGTAAACTAGAAGTATAATGTTAAGTTCACTTAAAGAAAACTTGTAGTTTAAAACTACTAAACTCTAGTACTTTACTGAGAGTATACTTACAAGTACTACAAGTATTAAAATAGTAAACTAAAGTAGTATACCCATAAGTTCACTTGCAGTACAAATGAGAAATGTAATTATGAACTAGTTGTGCACTTAAAGTTTACTACTGTTACACTTATAGTACACTTAAACATTACTTTTATATACTAAAAGTGGGCCAATTTAGTCCCAAGCGGTATTAAAATAGTACACTTACAAGTTTACTACTAGTACATATTGACATTAGTATACTTGCTATATATATAATGTATACTTAAAAATATACTTGAACATTACTTGAGTATACTTCATACAATGAACTTTAAGTATACTTTTTCGTAAGGGATATCATAATAGAAAAGCAGAATTGACACACTTGTGTTCCAGTTTGTTTGGCATATTTATTTTAAACGTTGTGATTACATTGTTATCAGTGTGATTGTTGTAGGATGGTCTGAGTAAGATCAACATTTGATTAAATGTATTGTGTCTAAATAAAGTTTTTTTTGGGAGAGAAACATGCATGCTTTGTGCCTTTCAAGCAAACACATTTGTAGAAATGTTTAGCCGTGTGCAGCTGAGAATCTGTTAAAACCAAAACTGTTCTCTCATATGCACTACTGTAATACCTTCAAAACAATTGTTAGGTTAAAAAACATTTAGTTTTTTTAATCCTTAAAAAGAGGAACCGTTGAGGTTAGCAAAGGCGTCTCTATTTCTAGACTCGAGTGCCTATAAAATAAATCCTCTTCCACAGTAAATTAGGAATGTTTCGCTCATGAGAACCAAAATCTACAAGAGTTGTGTTGGTAGTTTAAACATTCGGCATTGACATCCAAAAAACACAATGTTGTTGTTGTAGCGCAGGGAACTCAAGGTGAATGTTTTACAGGTCAAAATTAGCAGAGTCCAGGTTTGCAAAATGTTAAAGGGGTGGTATAATGCCCTTTTCACAAGATGTAAAATAAGTCTCTGATGTCCCCAGAGTGTGTGTGTGAAGTTTTAGCTAAAAATACCCCACAGATATTTTTATATAACATGTTAAAGTTGTCACTTTTTGAGGGTGAGCAAAAACACACCGTTTTGTGTCTGTCCCTTTAAATGCAAATGAGCTGCTGCTCCCGGCGCAGGGGGCGGAGCTTCAAGAGCTTGCACTCCCACACACATGCACTGAACATTTCTAAAACCTTTAGCCTTTTATGTTCAAACCGAAGTCAGAAAGATGGAGAGACTCGAGAAGAAGTGACAACATGTAGAAGCAACAGGACATTTCTGAATGGTTAGTTGATGAGTTTATGTATCTTATGTGTAGTTATCTTCTAGTCATTGATTAGCATATTCTGTCTTGATAATCTATAAATCTATAAATGTTCAGGGGGCGGGGTTTATGTAAATTTTAGGGTTGGTGATGTCACTAACCCGGGAGGAATGTGGTGTAGTCTTTACCAGTCGTTTGTTGTAGTCCTTAAAAAGCGATTTCTTTAAAAGCAAATATCTCCCTTTGCTTTGAACTTTGAGCGTTGTAACTTCGCAGATGTTGTTTATGCTCAAACAGCAACATTACACACTAACTAAAGTTAGAAAAGTCAAATCATAATCAACCACCCCTTTAAGTGGACATATGATTTATGAATATCATGAATGAAAGAAGAAATGATGACATCATCAGAGATTTAGACAGCTTCATGGTGTATTCCCAGGCAATGTGAGAATGATCCTGACTCCAGTCATTTCCCAATCCCCTTCACCCAATTAATTCTTCAATATATACTGTAATAATAATTTTATGCATTACATTGTTCAAAAGTGCATTAAGGTCATATAAATAAAAAAACTGTTAATTCTAACTTTCCAATTACCAAAGAATACTGAAAAAAAATTACCGTATAACTGTTTACCAGCACAACTGTTTTCAACACTGATAATAATCATAAATGTTTCTTGAGCATCAAATCATCATATTATACTGATTTCTGAAGGATCATGTGACACTGAAGACTGGAGTAATGATGATGAAAATTCAGCTTTGATCACAGGAATAAATTACACTTTAACATATATTCACATAGAAAACACAAGGTTTACCTCGCAAAAGGTAATCTTTGGACATGATAGTAAGTTTTACAAGCATAGCACTGTACGAATTAACTGGTTTCATATCTGACAGCGATTACTTTAAAAACATTCCCAAATACTCCTGACAATGTAATTGTAAATGAGGTTATGAAATCTGTATGTATGTTTGAGGTGGGCTGCTGTTTTGACCTGTATATGGATACTTGCTACTATTCCAAACTATTGAAATATCAACCTCTGGTAGATCTCATTCTCCAACTTGGATACAACTGTAGATTAATAATTCTGGTATTTGGAAGTTTGGGTCATGTTCATAAGAGTGTGATCAGGGGGATGCAGTTAGGGGGGCTGCAAAAAAAGGAGACAAAAAGGCTTGCAAAATTTTGCTCTGTTTCAGCCACAATAGGGAGCATACAAATATGGAGACGGAGATGTTTTGTTTATCCTTAATGTGTTGAGTATCATAAATGGAAGGACCTGTACAAGTATGTGAGCCATGAATTGTAGATCTGTCTGTCACCTTGTCAAAGACTCTTCCCAGAGTATTTGGATCTTGTTTTCTTTGTAATGTCTTTCAGATCCAATTAAAAGTATTCAAATGTGTGTGTGTGTGTGTGTGTATGTGTGTGTACACATACACACACACACACACACATATATATAAATATATTCCTTTTTTGTTCTCTCTCCACGCTATTTTTGCCGAACTATTCTTAAAAAGTTACGATTTATATATATATAGATATATAATTTGATAACATACAAATGTTGGAAACAGTGTGACCTAAAATATGTATGACCTTCACCTGATGTGAATAATTACATTCAGGATTTATTACAATTCAAAGTGCCTATCAAACAGAGTCGGTCAAAACACTGAGCATCAGCCAGCGATCCGGCAGTGACCCGAAGAGCTTAACACACACAGACATGTACAACGATTTAACAGTGATTTAGACCTCAGATGTTTCATACCAGAACAATGCACACATTAATATGGATGCATTGGAGGATTTTCTGACACACAGGTGCAGTTAAAATGGCTTTACTTTGTGACTTACTGTAGGTTCTTGGAAAAAAACACAGGAACACATTTCAAACCACAACACATTAAAGTGCATAATGCATTATTTACTTGAGAGGTGCATAACTTCTTTATTTTTTTAAAAAAAATAATAGCAATCTCTAACTTCAAGAGTTAATTTGTTTGGCGTTCAGAGAGAGAAAGGCTGATGTCCCGCAAGCAGAAGTTTAAAAGAGTGAAAAAATCCTCCCAGGTTGGTTGTTCATCACAGCAGGAATACTGGGAGAGAGTTACAATATATGTTTCTGTAGAGTTATGACATTAGAGATTTGACTTGACTGTAGGTCTGTTCCCACTTGTGGGAGTTTCTCCGCTTAATGAAGTGAACAGTGATAAAAAGCAACACTTGAGTTGATCACAGAGTCCATTCTTTACAGAAACCAAACTTGTTTACCCTTACCCCAACTTAATTTGTCATTTTAAAACATAGTTCATAAATCCTGAATGATCATTGTAATGCTCAGAAGGGACTGTACAGATTTCCTCAGGTCTTTGTGTGTCTCCACAAAGGCTTTGTAAGGAACCTGTCTTTTACTGTGAAAATTGTCATTTGAGTTCATGTTCCTTTTGTAGTTCTGTTCATAGTCTTTGTAGTTCTTTTGTTCTTGCTAATTAGACTCAGGTGTCTCGTGTCATCTAATTAGTTCTGTTATTTAACCACGGTGATCATTCTTCCCTGTACGGATTATTGTCTGAATGTTAGTGTGTTGTAATGTTCGTGTGAACGTGCTCTTCATGGACTCATTGTTATGGTGAAGCTCTACGCTCTATGTCACGTGTTCTACGCTCAAGCCATGAATTACTGTTTTGAGCCATTAAACATCATTTTTATCTGCATCTAGATCCTGACTCTAACTTGGTTCTTGGAGCACATTACAGGCTTACAGCACAGCTCACACAGTTTGTAATGAGAATGCCATTGCCAATAAGCATTTCCAAGGAGATCATGCAGGTCTGGGAAATATTAAAATAGTTTGAAGAGTTGCAGTCTCTCTTATGGAGTTCCAGCTGTGTTTTCCTACAACTGGATGAGAAAGGTTAACATTATTTCCCTTAATTGTTATTGTCCTGCTTCAACACATTTCTTGGTTCATTTTCTTCAGCTTGTTAGTTAGGATTTTTTTTTTTTTTTTTTTGTGGTGTAACTAAGCTGTCAAAACATATTTTGCACTTTCACTAATATGACCTTTCAAACAGGCATCACATTTTCTGCAGCGGTGCTAATATGGATGATGAAAGTTCATGTCTGGACTGTGACATGTCTGAAATTCCCTTCTTTCTTAAAGCGTGGTCCTTTTGCTTCTGCTCTGATTTATCACAGTGAGAAATGTTTCAATTGGAGTGAAGGAACTTAACCGCTTTTTGAGATGGTGTCAAGCCAATCCCCTGGAAAAGTATTTCAGATATAATACACTCACTAAACTGTCTGTAACAGCTTCCAGCCTCCATACTTTGTTTCATAATTGACGATTTCTGCTACATTGACATTATTATTATTGTTATTGAATGGAATGAATCAACGTTGATCTGACTCAAAGTGATCACGACGCTATCATCTTCTGTAGAGCTGCTTAAATCTAAAATAAACTCATTTTATAATTGATGAACTTTACACAGAACTGAATTAACCTGAATAATGACACTGTTGTCTTTTTTTAGAGCTGCTTTACAGCAAAATTTAAATATTTCTCCTATTTGGTGAAGTTTACATTCTTGATTCTGTTATTTTCCTGTGTATTACTGTGAAGCTGCTTTGAAACTCACTGTATTGTATAAAGCGCTATAGAAGTGACTTGACTTAATAGGCATGAAGCCCAACCCTAAACACACCCGGCATGGAGCATTAGGAGATCATATGGAAGTATGCAAATGAGAACGAATTACCCTCCAGTTTGCCAAAATACATTGTGTTGTAAATTTTGACAATTCTTCTTGTTATTCTATCATCTCATACTGTTTAAAGATATTATTTTACTGTGTATGAGTACTACTAAAAATCTGAAGAAAAATGTGAGTGTCTTTGTCTATGCAAACCTTACATCGCAATACTAGGGTGTAACTATTACTTTCAGAAATATAATCTCGACGGTCTCCTTAGAAAGCGTTAAAAACAGTAATGGAGATGTAGTTTAAATCAGAATTAGGTCACACTTTTGTTTAGGGTCCAATTCCCACTATTAACTATGACTTTTGTCTCAATAAACTCCTAATTATCTTATTAATAGTTAGCAAGGTAGTCTTTAAGTTTAGGTATTGGCTGGATTATGGGATGTAGAATATGATCATTCAGAATAAGGCATTTATGTGTACTAATAAACAGCCAATTTCCTAATATGCATGTTGATAAGCAACTAGTTAATAGTGAGAATTGGACCCTAAACTAAAGTGTTACCTAAAATGAATACAGGTACTATAACTGTGAGTTTACTTCCAGCTAAAAATAGCCAAAGCAGAAAATTCAGAATCACAGGAAGATCCATGGAACAAATCCAGGAACAAATCCATGATGGTTTCTGTGTAGTACCAAAACTTTATTTATCTTAATTTACTGCTGTGTGTTGCGCAGTAGACGAGGTTAAAGCCATCTGGGAAAAGCTACGAGATGAGGAGAAATGTAGTCTCGGTCGGCGCCACCTATCGTTCAGTGTGAAAGGGCCTTTATATATCAGATGTTCAGCCAATGGTTATCTGAGGCTCAAACTAGGTTTCTGTAAGAACCAATAAAATCCTACAGGTCAAAATGCAATGGCACACAGCATAAGAAGAAAATCAAAAGGTTATTGCAGAGTTTTAAAAGAGTTGTCCCCTTGGTTTGTAGTAGAGTAAATGCCATCACCACGTAGTCTTCTGAGGGCAGTTGTGTTTGGTTTCTCTGAAAAGAGTTCACAGACACATTTATCACAGAGTGACAATAATAAAGACAATAAATACACCATAAACACTATATTGCAGGGGCATTCAATTAAAGTTATAAGAGGTCTGGGGTCTCATTTATAAAACTGTGCGTAGGATCCTTACTAAAAGTGGACATGCACCCGAAAGCCAAAAATAGCGTACGCAAACAAAAATTGAGACTTATAAAACCGTGCGTACGCACACCTGCACGCAATTTTCCATTTATAAATCACAGTCTACCTGATAATTTGCGCACGTGAAAAAAAACGACATACCGCACTTTACCCGCCCACATTCAACCATATATAGTGGGGAGAACAAGTATTTGATATACTGCCGATAGACTGCCAAAAATCCAGAAAATCACATTGTATGATTTTTAAATAATTAATTTGCATTTTATTGCATGACATAAGTATTTGATCACCTACCAACCAGTAAGAATTCCAGCTCTCACAGACCTGTTAGTTTTTCTTTAAGAAGCCCTCCTGTTCTCCACTCATTACCTGTATTAACTGCACCTGTTTGAACTCGTTACCTGTATAAAATCAAACATACTCCAACCTCTCCACAATGGCCAAGACTAGAGAGCTGTGTAAGGACATCAGGGATAAAACTGTAGACCTGCACAAGGCTGGGATGGGCTACAGGACAATAGGCAAGCAGCTTGGTGAGAAGGCAACAACTGTTGGCGCAATTATTAGAAAATGGAAGAAGTTCAAGATGACGGTCAATCTCCCTCGGTCTGGGGCACCATGCAAGATCTCACCTCGTGGGGCATCAATGATCATGAGGAAGGTGAGGGATCAGCCCAGAACTACACGGCAGGACCTGGTCAATGACCTGAAGAGAGCTGGGACCACAGTCTCAAAGAAAACCATTAGTAACACACTACGCCGCCATGGATTAAAATCCTGCAGCGCACGCAAGGTCCCCCTGCTCAAGCCAGCGCATGTCCTAGCCCGTCTGAAGTTTGCCAATGACCATCTGGATGATCCAGAGGAGGAATGGAAGAAGGTCATGTGGTCTGATGAGACAAAAATCAAGCGTAGCGTTAGTTCTGGCAGGTCACGTTAGTCAAGCTCGCATCAGCTGACCCTCAGCTGTACCTATAGGAATACGACGCCTATCACCATATACATATATAAGCTCCTTCAGTTTATCAGCAGCTATCGCGTTTCTCAGGAGCTAATTACCCTCCTCCATCCCCAGCTCCTCCTCTCGCCCAGTCAGGATTTGACATTCTGATTCCCCTTGAATCAGAATAATTGTACTTTAAAATCTTGAATTAAATATATTTGCAAATTTTCATGTTGGTTCTGTTCTGTTTACCCCAAGGGGGATTATTGCTGCTCTCCCTGCTCTTATCCATGCTAGGCTGCATGGATGTGCAGGGAGTTCTCGCCCAGAACGGAACCATACCGCCAATCCAAACTGTATGCTGATTGTCAATCATATTTGACGGTAGTGGTCCTGACAGAAATAGAGCTTTTTGGTCTAAACTCCACTCGCCGTGTTTGGAGGAAGAAGAAGGATGAGTACAACCCCAAGAACACCATCCCAACCGTGAAGCATGGAGGTGGAAACATCATTCTTTGGGGATGCTTTTCTGCAAAGGGGACAGGACGACTGCACCGTATTGAGGGGAGGATGGATGGGGCCATGTATCGCGAGATCTTGGCCAACAACCTCCTTTCCTCAGTAAGAGCATTGAAGATGGGTCGTGGCTGGGTCTTCCAGCATGACAACGACCTGAAACACACAGCCAGGGCAACTAAGGAGTGACTCCGTAAGAAGCATCTCAAGGTCCTGGAGTGGCCTAGCCAGTTTCCAGACCTAAACCCAATAGAAAATCTTCGGAGGGAGCTGAAAGTCCGTATTGCCCAGTGACAGCCCCGAAACCTGAAGGATCTGGAGAAGGTCTGTATGGAGGAGTGGGCCAAAATCCCTGCTGCAGTGTGTGCAAACCTGGTCAAGAACTACAGGAAACGTATGATCTCTGCAATTGCAAACAAAGGTTTCTGTACCAAATATTAAGTTCTGCTTTTCTGATGTATCAAATACTTATGTCATGCAATAAAATGCAAATTAATTACTTAAAAATCATACAATGTGATTTTCTGGATTTTTGTTCTAGATTCCGCCACTCACAGTTGAAGAGTACCTATGATAAAAATTACAGACTTCTACATGCTTTGTAAGTGGGAAAACCTGCAAAATCGGCAGTGTATCAAATACTTGTTCTCCCCACATTTGCCCATGCAAATCACCTCATGAATGGCCGTGCATATTAATATGAGCCAGCTGAAGGTTCTTTATGCTTATGTGGCGAGTGGGACTTTTCTTTTTGGCGTGGAGCGCCTTTTTGACCGCTCAACGCCCAGACTCAAGGAAGACACTGGCTACGCCACCCGGGGAATTTCACCCCGAGGCTAGAATTTGACTAGTTCGATAGTTAAACCACCAAAATACAGAAAGCACACAGGTTCGACTTATGCACGAAGCCAGAGACGTAGTTCCGTTAAAAGACAATAATTGTATTTATACAATTACTAAAAAAAACATCAAGTATAAAGTACCATACTCACTAAAATAGGGGAAATGAGTGCTGAGGCCTTACCAGTGGAGGGACAGGGTCAAGGGGTGTGGGATCTCAAGGAAGGATTCCCCAATCACACGTGAGCACTCACACACACACAGTGGTAAAAAAAAAAAAAATCAAAATAAACAAAAGAGGGAAAACACAGCACACAGGAGGAGACACCACCACCGAGGACACCGACACCACCACCTTCGGCACTCAGCAACTGTGGGAGCAGAAAATTCAGAAATCAATCAATAAACCAAAAATAAATGAAAAACAACTTCAATCTAAGGCAAATCTAGGCAGCAAAGGTGACTTAATAGCTGCCTAGAGCCTAACAAAAATAACCAAAATTAACAACAGATCATAAAGTTTCAACAGAAATGAAAGTCTTTTTATCCAAAACTTAAACAAAAGAAATATAAATTAACCAATAAATCACTTAATCATAATTTAACAAATAAACCCATAAACATAAACCCCAATCTCCACACACATATTAGTAAGCACGGGCGAGCCAAAGAAAGGCAAAGCTATCGCCCGTGTCACAATCACTCAAATACAGCCCTGCCAGACACCCTGTTGGGCAACAGATTCTGGCGCTGAAAGGCACGTAGAGGCGTTCAAAGCTTGGAGTGAGCTCATGTAGCTACAACCCGTTGAACAGTCTCTGGTTGAGACAAAACAGCAGCGTGGCGGGGGAAGGGAAGGGCTGGTGCAGATACCAGCGCAAGTGAAGCAGTTTACAACCCTGACGTACACAAACAAACCAAATTCAGTAACGGTTTATGATTAAACAAAATATACACGATACACGCGATGCCAACTAGTACACATACATACCCGTCAGGGAGCTTCACACCAATACACCAATAGTGCTGATAGTACAGCTACACGGAGCCTACAATAAAACGGCCGATTACTTAAACACTCAGTCAAAAAAATATCCAAAGAGGAGAAAGATTTGACCAACCTACCAGCAGCAAAACTCAACCCGGTTCCGTTACAGGAAGGATCGGGTTTGTGACAGGGAGACACTGCACGCTGTAATGCCCATCCTAACACAAACGAGGCTTATAGGTAACAAACAAATTAGCCACACTGTATTACCTGTCGAATTACCGTAACTGCACCGCGGACGCGAAAGGATCCAGAGCGGAAATGTGCCTCCGGCAACAAAGAGTAAGGGGTGTCAAGAGGGCACACCCCCTGCCTATATAGCATGCAGTTACGTTGCATTGCTCATTGGTCCAGAGAGAGAGAGTGATTGAACCATGGCGACCAATCAACCTGCTACACTTAAAAATGACAACAATGGAGAACAAGGCAAAAAAACCGAAATTTGGTTCTTGTGACGGAGGTGGAGGAAAGAAAGATTATTTTGTTTGGTAGCCATAGCATTGGCATCACTAACAAAAATAAAAGTGTGGAATGGCGCCATGTGACTGCAGCGGTGAATGCAGTTGGTTCGGCTAACAGGACGGTTCCTGAAATAAAAAAGAAGTGGTCCGACATGAAGGTGGGGGCAAAAAAAAGGCTCGCCAGTCACCGACACAGTGTGTCTGGGACTGGTGGGGGTCCTGGGACGCCCGATCAGACCCGGCTGGCTTCTATCATTGGAGAAACCCGTGTGTGCGGCATTCTGCCTGACAGGGAGGGAGACACAGACATGGTGGAGACAGTGGAAACAGGTAAATCATTTCATTGCATGAGCACAAGGTGGTGAGGAGACTCCCAGCGCTGAATCTGCATCAGCTGTGGAGTGTCCGGAGGTCCCCAGCAGGAGCGCGTCCAGACCCCATGGTACGGTTGGAAGTGGTCGGGTGTCGACTGAGGCTGTCCTTCAGACACAGAGGGACACAATTGAGGCAATTACAGTTATAGCAGATGAGCTTAAACAAATAAGGGTTGTGTTGGGCGACATTGCTTCTACATTAAAAGATCTTGTTAAAAAATGAACCTTTGTGTTGTTGTCCCTTCACAAATGCCACATTACTTCCTCGCGGTGTCTTGCTCCCTGATGATGCCGTTCATGTTGGGGAGGGGGGTGTGGGTCAGGCTCCTCATGCTGGAGGTAAGGGAGGTCGGGGGGGGGGGGGGGACACCATTCCTCTGTGCCATGTTGTGTAGAATAGCGCATGCCATGATGATCTGGCAGACTTTTTTTGGTTGATATAAAAGTCTACCACCCGTCTACCGAGCGTGCACGAGCGTGGGCATCATTGTAATGCATTTGCTCTGCACTCTGAGGGTTTGGAAATGGGGTGAGGAGCCAGCGTCTCAGGGGGTAACCACTGTCACCTGTCAGTGTAACAGATTCATTTCACAGTAGGCTTGAACTGTTAGAAAACAGACCATTATATGTAATTTTCACTTACCAAGAAGCCACCCATCGCACACGGCACCTGCCTCAAGTCTATTCCCTACACTGCTGTGCACTACAAACGAGTCATGTGTTGAACCAGGCCATCGCGCCACAACGTTTGTAAGAATCATGTTGGCCTCACAATTAACTTGCACACTTATGGAATGCACATGTTTTCGATTGACATAAATTAACTCGTTCTGATGTGGAGCCCTTATAGCAATATGAGTGCAGTCAATTGCGCCGATTACATTTGGGAATCCGTACATTGCTGCAAATTGCCTTTTGATGTTGGCCTGTTCCCAAATAGTGCAAGGAAACTGTATGTATCGATTTGTCATTGTGTGTGATGCTATCCACCATGATAAGGATTAGGGGCGGGTTCAGTATGTTCGGCGGATATAAAAGGGATGAGAATGGCGTCTAAGGGAGCGTGTCGTTCTGGGTTACGGACGTGACGTCATGTTGGTGTGCAGTGTTTAGATCTGGGAGGTAAGAATTACTGGTAGCTGCTTAATTTTTAATTTGCGTTGGGAAGGATAAGTTAAGACCCATTTAATTTACAGTGCGACTACGGAGTATCGTAGGCGCGTTGCTTAACGCCCGTCATGGCGAGCCTGTAATTTGCACTCTACGGAGTACACTGGGTGGTGCGAGTCACCAACAATCGGTAAGTCATACCTATTTGAATGTCAGGTTAATGAGATCATAAACGTAATTTACAAACGTCGTGCGTTGTATTTTTGATAGTGATACGAGGAAGGTGTTGCAGCAGGCTCGATGGACATAAACAGGCTTTGTGGAGGCAGTTAGGCTTGGTGGTGACTCTTTTCTGGACCCGTTGGATTGTGCCTCTTACTGCAAGCAACTCCTCGACCATTTCTCAATGCCCATTACCGGAACGGTGTATTGCTTGTGACCACTTGACTTACTATTCCATTTCTCAGTCCCGTGATAAGGAGTCCAGAGGCGACCGGAACAGTGGCGCGTTCACGGCCGTGGTGACGCTTTCTACATTTAGTACTCTCAATTTCAGTGTTTGATCTTTGGACTTGGGTACAGCGGCAAACAACTGTGTTGTCACCTCTATTTGTTCTTTTAGCGGAAAACGTGATGTCTTTTTAAAGTGTTTATGTTTGTGAAATTGGTGTTGTATGTTTTGAATGTTTTTTATGTGTTTTTTTTGTAATTCAACCTGAGATTACACTCAGAAGAGCATAATCATTGGGCGACGCGATGTTGAAAAGCTATTAATGAGCGTCAGCCAGTGAGTGGTGGTTCCATTTCTTTTGTGTGTGACCAATCGATGCCTTTTGTCTGTATGCGAAGAGAGTTCAATTAACAGATTCTTACGTATATGTGTGTGAGTGTGTGTGTGTGGTTGTCTATGTTTAATATTGTTCTTTTTCTTTTTTTTCCTTTCAGAATTGGGGTAATAACTCAATGCCAAAGTCCCCTGGTGTGGTGGTGATCGCTTATCGACTTGCAGTGTTCACAGAGTGTGATTTGGTGTTGTGTGGTGAGCGCACAAATAATTGCAGTGGTTGTTGGGCAGGCAAGTCGAACCCCCAATTCTGAAGTGGTTAAATTGTGGGTGTAGTATGTGTTATGGTTGATGTATTCCTTTTAATGTGTGTTTATTATATTTTTTATTTTTTTGTAGTTTTCTTGCTGTTATTTAATAAATGATGAGAAACATTTTCCTGTTGTTTGATATCTGACCCAGCCACTGCGTGTGTGTGCTTTGCACTTGATGTACAGGTGGGTCCCCGGCCCATTCCGGGGTGGCGTAGTCTATTTTTCTTGTGCCATAATTGGTATTGTATTGCGCTTAAGAGAGCAAACTGCCACAATTGTAATAATCCCCTTCAAAACAGCAGGCATTAAGGAGCTCATGGATGGCTGTGAAATCCCAGACCTATGTCAAATGAACAGAATTATAAGTTTCCACAAGAAGCTTTGCGCAGAAAAAAAT
The DNA here is from genome assembly GCF_963993115.1 of Abramis brama. NCBI lineage: Eukaryota > Metazoa > Chordata > Actinopteri > Cypriniformes > Leuciscidae > Abramis > Abramis brama. The sequence goes on from NC_139985.1 coordinate 28,236,190, forward strand.
CACATCATCATATTTGTAAACTTGCCTATCGGCTAACTCCCGCTGGTAACTCCCGGTTGCCAAAAATCCTAAAACTGACAGGACTTGGGTTGGTACCAGGATGATGCAGTTTCGTGTAGTTGGCCTTTGTAATGTTGGCCCCAATTCAGCACACAGATCCAAGAGCATGGCTCTAGGGAACCTAAATCGGCGTATTAGTCTTCATCGTGGGCCAGGAAATCTTCATGATCTCTGAACACTCTTTCCCTCCTAAGTCTGCCATTGGCATAGTCCTCCAGCAATGCCAGCGCATCCATCATGCAATAGGCTACTACATGCAGAGGTGTCACCGTAGTATTTATGTTTACAGCGATCACATTCAATCCTTTACACCTTGTCATACCAATCGACAATGAGTGGTAAACTTAAAAGTTAAGGAAATTCAATTGCTGCACTTTTATTTGATCATTTATTGACATTTATTTATTTAAATTATTATTGTGAACATGCATGTATTTATGATTAGGACGCATAATGAAAGTGATTTGTATGTTTATGGTAATATGGATAGGCCTATATGCGCAACTTTTCAAGTTCAATATGTTTAATTTCATTCATCTGCCATCAATCGCCAAACTGCTCCATCTCCAAAACGTTTGTACGCATGGCTCAGAGTTTGCGTGCAGGTGCACAAATTTTCCCGTCAAGTTTGTTTTTATAAATCACAACTTATGCGTCGGAAGTGGCGTACGCCTCTTTCAGGGCCTGTTTTTTTTTGTGTGTACGCAACGGTTATAAATGGCTCCAGGTCTCTATATTTCCTTCCCAGCGGATGTCCGGACAATACTGTTTTGGAACAGTTATACATTTCCTATGTTTTACTTTGTAAAATATAAAAACCCCTAAACAATCAAAATAGTCATCAAAGATGAGAATCTTCTAAGAATATTTACCAAAAGAAATGTTAATATTTCTCCCAACTGGATATGAATATAAAAAGGTTAGATCAGATGTTTTAACAGGCAATTTTAATTTTTCATTTAGACACCTATGTGTATGGCACATAGAAGGCTAACAATTAATTTAAAAGTTCTCTAAATCTCTCTCTAAATAATTTCTAAATCACACGAGGTCCCCATACTAATCCAGTGCGAATAGGGCTTATGTTTTTAGCGAGGGAGAGAGAAGCAACGCACACAGAGCGGAAAGGGCTTGAATTAAGCAGTTTTGGCTCTAGATAAAAATATTATAGCTTCAAAAGATCATTACCATAAACAACCCTGAGTGCCTGTGGTGTGAACAGCCCTGATATTTTGAGTAGAAACCATAAAATGGCGCAATTATGTCCCGCAGTCCGGATGGAACCAAGCTGTGGTCTGCCATTTGAACAACACTGCTATATTGGATGTTGAACATTGTTCTCCAGTACCATGGCACAGTGAAAACAGCAAACGCTCTCGGCAGGAAGGATATCTGAGTTTTGTAGGGCGGGTGAGGACGAATAACAAGGTATTCACCCCAGGCACCAAGAGTATTTGGACTGCGGCATTGGAAAAGGGAACTCATGGTGAGAAAGGATCTAGCAGCTATAAATGCCACTGAGGGGCAACCAAGGGGCAAGAGTGTTTAAGTGTTTTATAAAGACTAGCCAAGACCTACGTTTACACATCCACAATAAATATCTCATCTTACAATTTCACAAGCCCTCACACTGAGGTGAAAAGCATTTAAACTACCGCAACACTATAAACACAGGAGTGGCGCTCTTCATGAAAGCCAGTGGCTGGGTGTTATTTACTTAATTTCATTGCTTGTTATCTTTCTTGTTCTTAATAATAAGGAGAATGACGAAATGACGAAAGAATTTTTTCAATTACTTCAATTACAAGCTTCCTGTTTGCACATATGAATCCCAGGATGGTGGTCCTTCAAGAATTTGCTGGAGTTGCAGGCTAAAGAAATACAACCAAAACAGAAGGATCAATCCATCCCCACAACGTGAACTGTGATTTTTAAGACCTATTAGATGCATACCAACGTTGAAATGCAATTTAATTTTCATCTCATTTTCAGTCTAGCATGAAGAAAAACTTAAAGAACTGTTTTCATGCATAATGCTTTCACCATAACTCAAGGTTTGGCTTCATTCTGAGGCTGTATTGTGTTATTAGAATGTCATCCAAGTTTTGATTTAGGAGTCACATTCAGATCACCTATGATGCATTCAAGACGGAGGTCACTGTCTGATAATCTGCATTCTTCGTGGTGTAAAACTAAATACTGCCATTCCAAATACCATGACAGCACAAGACGAGCCAATGACCTGAAATGCAAAGCGTTTGAGTTGAAACACACTGGTCTATTCTCGCTTGAGAAGGTGCAGATCCTCGTTTTCATTTATGATTAATCTTAAGGGAAAAATGCAATATTTTTCCTCATACTACCACAAATAATTAGCCTCAGTGTTTTAGTGGTGTACGCTGGTTAATGTCATCAGCTTCTTCTTCTGGGAAGGCTTGCCACTAGATGTTGGATCAGGGCTGTGGGAATTTGCTCCGACCTGGCTCACCGTCACACAGGGACATACCGAAACTGAAACTCTTCTGAAAGCGTTTTAACAAAGTTGTAAGCACACGATTCTCTAGAATGTCATTGTAATGTGAACCATTTCAATATCATTATCAAGATATAAAAGCAAATATAAATATAAAAATCCCCCTGTGGTAATAATTTTTTTTTTAATGTTGTTTATGTGTCTATGTGGTGTTTTTAATATGCTATAATAAGACAAACCATGTGTAAATTCACAAGTCGACAGCATTGCTGAGTATTTTCTCCTTAAAACTGCAGTGAACCAAAGACAGTCTCAAAAACACGCTTTGAAATCGCTGGTGTTTCTGACGTCACAAACTACCTTGTAACCAATCAGATCAACATGTGATCGTCAACCAGTGGATCTCCACTCTGAGTGAGTGAGTGGAGGCGGGGCTCATTTGCATATTTGTAACATTTGCATATTCATAGAACCGCATATACTAAATGAGGCAAGGGTGTCGAGTTACATTCAAGATATTTTAAGGCATGAAGACATTTTTTTTCCAAGGAAAAAACTTTTAAATATGTAATTTTGGTGATCAAAGATGAGTTTTAAGGGATACAATTATTGAATACAGGGGGACTTTAAAGTTTGTTTGAAACAGAAGTTGTGCTAGTCTTTTCTTCCCTGTTGTAATGTATAGCTGAGTGAAACGGCTTCTGGAACAAGAACAAATGTGGGCGGGGCTTGTGTTTGTCTGTGGGGAATTGATTGGATGGTTGTAGTTTGCTATTGGCTGATCTCGTGTGAGTGACAGGTTGCCCCGCCCTCGTCATCAGAGAAGAGAAGAGATGCTGCAAGAGGAACTTATTCTGATTCAAGATTTTGAGGAACATGAATTATTAAATAATAATAATAATACACATGGATAATTCATTTATAATAATTGCCAATATTGCATAAAAAACAAGAATGGCCAATTTTGATTTCATGGTGCCTTTAAGATATTAAATCTCAATTTTATGAAAAGATTGATCAAAATTAAGTGAGTTTATGCTTAAAACAAGACAAAATAATTGTCAATGGGGTCAGCAAAATAAACTTAATTTGAAGTGAAAACAAGTAAACATATTTTTTTTTACCCCATTGGTAGACATTTTTCTTGTTTTAAGCATAAAATCACTTAATTTAAAAAAAAAAAAAAAAACTAAAACAAGCCTTGTTATCTATGTCATTTAGCTTCTCGCATAATTATTATGAACCTAAGAATGCCCAGGTATTTGTACTGGAAAACAAGACAAGAAAAATTCTGAGAAATAATTTTTTTTTTCCAGTGTAAGATTCAACTGCTAGAATTAAAGGGTTAGTTCACCCAAAAATGAAAATTCTGTCAGTAATTACTCACCCTCATGTTGTTCCAACCGCGTAAGACCTTCGTTCATCTTCGGAACACAAATTAAGATATTTTTGATGAAATCTGAGTGCTGGATCACTTGTCCATAGGCTGCTAGGTGACCGAAACTTGCTGGCCCAGAAAAGTTATTAAAGAGATCGTTAATATAGTCCAAGTGACTACAGTGGCTCAATCTTAAGTATATCAAGCGACGAAAATACTTTTTGTGCGCAAAAACAAACAAAAATAACGACTTTATTCCACTATTCATTTCCTTCTCTCTGGACCTCTAGTTGGTTCGCGCAGTGTTTTTGCGCTGCGCGTCTGTGTTACACGTCACCACGTAGGCTCACTATTGGCCGACGCTGGTCATGTGTGTGATGCGTGATGACGTGTAACACAGTCGCGCTGCGCAAAAACACTACGAGGCCCAGAGAGAAGGAAATGAATAGTGGAATAAAGTCGTTATTTTTGTTTGTTTTTGCGCACAAGTAGCCACTGTAGTCACTTGGACTATATTAACGATCTCTTTAATAACTTTTCTGGGCCAGCAAGTTTCGGTCACCTAGCAGCCTATGGACAAGTGATCCAGCACTCAGATTTCATCAAAAATATCTTAATTTATGTTCCGAAGATGAACGAAGGTCTTACGCGGTTGGGACAACATGAGGGTGAGTAATTACTGACAGAATTTTCATTTTTGGGTGAACTAACCCTTTAATTGGCCTGGCCTGCTGGTGTCCGCATACCTTTGGCCACTTAGTGAATTTATGGAAAAATTAGTTTGGCCTGATTTTATATGCTTAATAAAAGAAGGGATTTCTCAAGCACATCAGACAAGCAGGGAGCTGTCGAGCTCTTAACCACTGAAGAGAGGTCCAAAATAAGCTGTATGGAAGATGATGAATTGATTTTTAATTTACTTGTCAAAGTTTTGACAGAACTGTTGACTACAGTCGCAAGGAAAATAAGATTGCAAAATTCAGCAGCCAAAAGCAACAGTGTTTAACTCTAAGAATAAATGCTGCAGAAAAAAACAACAACATTTACTATCAGACAGAAATACTGCCATCTTATTTGGACCATCCATATCATTTAATAGAAAGCTGAGAATTTGCTTCAAGCATGATTTGAGTCTCTAGATGTTGAGTCACGCACAGTACATTTTTGCGGGTTTCTTTTCAAAGTTGCCCTCTGGCAAGTGCAGAATTTAAATTATATGTTTGTAATAATAATGGGGCACAAATAAAGCTGGAACAGACAGCTTCAGCTTTGACTCATCTCTGTGCAAACTTGATGGCATTCGATCATCTTGACTGTACGCACAACACGAGAGATGATTTGTTCTTGGCCTTCCTCCGTCCATTAAACATCACCACAGTACTTCTGCACATTAAATTAGGCCGGCTTTGCATAACTGAATGTTATGAACCTGTTGAATGAATGTGTTTTCACATGTCGTTCTCCTCTAGTGGAATGTCTTGTTTTGGAGATTATATAAGTGAGAACAGACTTCTGTTTCCCACCTCATTCTGACTCATAAATTCATCACACTGGATGGCATCCAGGACTGTACCACTGCACGCAACCTGGCAAACCATCACATTTAAACTAACCAAACTTTTTATTGATTCAGTACTGCTAAAACGTGACCCTTTCTCATTCCGCTTATTTTAGATCATTTCAAAACAACCGAGTGGAGAGTTTTACAGTGACCAGCTGTCCATTAAATGATCACCGTTAACACAAGCACACTGAATCAACCGTAAACACACGATAAAGACTGAAGAAACACTGCCATCTAGAGTCGGAGAATCCTCAAACAGGGAAGGGAGATGTTTAATATGGTTCATAATCACTTAACTATGTGTGAGGTCTTCAGTTTTATTCCATTGCAATTTAGTAAACCAGGTGTTTTGACTATATTGGTCAGTTTCTCTATATGGAACTGAATCGAACTATCGATCATTAAGCTTGATTTCCTTTTTTCTCTCACTTTCCAAGGCTTATATAACTATACACCTCAAACTACACTCTTAAAAGGGTTTGAAAAGAGGGTTTTCAGAGCAATGTCATAAAATAACCATTTCAGAAGAACCTTTCAGGGAACAGTTCTCAAGAGAACCATTTTCTTTTCTTAATGTGAGGAATATTTTAATAATCTTTGATCTCATCTTTGATCACTAAAATTACATATTTTATGTTTTTTTCCCTGAAAAAAAAATTCTTCATGCCTTAAAAATATCTTGAATGTAACTCGACACCCTTGCCTCATTTAGTATGCGCGGTATGCAAATGAGCCCCGCCTCCACTCACTCAATCAGCTCAGAGATCCACTGGTTGACGATCACACGTTGATCTGATTGGTTACAAGGTAGTTTGTGACGTCAGAAACACCAGCGATTTCAAAGCGTGTTTTTGAGACTGTCTTTGGTTCACTGCAGTTTTAAGGAGAAAATACTCAGCAATGCTGTCGACTTATGAATTTACACATGGTTTGTCTTAAAGCATATTAAACACACCACATAGACATATAAACAACATTAAAAGCTTTCACCACAGGGGGACTTTAAAACGAGCAGTTCATTCATAAATCGGAAGACAGAACACAATGAGCACAGAGATGAGAAGAGGCGGAGCTACAGATGAAACATTGAGTTTATTGAGTAAAAACAAAACATTTTACAACAACACCATAAACAAGGATGTTAAAGGGTTTTCAGACACTGCTGACAAGTACTGAATTTGAGTTTGAATCTGCATTGTGTTTGTCTTACGCTCTTCAACAGTTTTCAGTGTTTCTCATTCCACAAAACATAAGCAAGGCTTTTAAACACAATCAAAGTAAAAGCACTGAACGATGACTGTGTGAGTCTGACACCAGAAGTCCACCAAACACAGAAAGAAAGAAGAGAAACACTTGCATTGGTCTTCTGCTGAGTCACTAAAGTCACGCTGGTTCAGAACAAATGAAGACTGCCTGAGGAACAGGATATCACTTCTTAATGAGGCTGTTAATTGCCTTCATCTCATCATTGCTCAGAGGAGCAAGATTATATCCTGTCAGCTCAGGCTTCCCTGTGGAAGAAACACACAATATCAGATGCTCACATATCTACTAATATTTCATGACAGTAACCTGACACATTTTTGACATTGTCAGTTATATTTATAAAGTAGATATTTACTACACACTGACCTAAAGATGAGGGTTTAATGTGTGCCAAAGTAGGGGTGTGCGATATTGACAAAAAAATATATATCGATAATTACTGTGATTTTGTTGATAATGAGGATCAGACGATATAGCGCTGGTGTCTCGGCAGATTTAGGACGGCTGACTCACAAAGTTTTTGATATTCTTCATATTTTGTGTGGTTGTTAGTTCCCAGCAGTGACAGAAATTTCTAATTAATTTTTACCTTTTATCTGCATTTTTACCTTTATAACAGGCAATTTTTCTTAGCTAATTAAAAGAAGCCTACGTATCATTTATAATCAAATTATTACATTTAATCAATAAATTAAATTAGAATAATATTATCTCACTCTACTGTGAGAAAACACACGAGCGGCATCTGAAGTGGCGTTTCGATGCGTTTACACAGACAGTTTAATGCAGATCAGAGGGACATGAATGTGTTTAACTAGTTACAAATGCAGAAATAATGTTTTGATGTTTTAAAAATAAAACATTGTTTGTATATGAAATTATTTTAAAATTGAAAAGATACTTTAATATGAAACTAACACTGCTAGTAGGTGGTGGCAGGTGACCGTTAATGAGCGAATCAGAGTCATTAATTCAATCGATTCGTTCAAAAAGACTAATTCATTCAGTTCTGAAACTTCTGTGTGTTGCTCAGAGATGCGAACAGTTCTGCCGTAGCTCTGTCTGCCAAATAGAGCAAAAACAGGCAATATTGTGTCCAAAATGTAAGTCACTTATTTTCTTATTAAACTATTGCATAGAGCTGCGCGATTCTGGATAAATTGAGAATCACGATTTTTTTGTTTCAAATAGAGATCACAATTCTGAACTAAACAAAAAACTAGGAATTTACTGGAGGTTCTGTCAAATTGTTTTTTGCTGCAGTGTATTTAAAATGCTTAATTCATTTCAATTAACTATTTAATAAATTTGGGTTACACTTTATTTTAAGGTGTCATTGTTACAGTGTAATTATATATTTAAGTGCCGAGTAATATTAATTAACTACATGTACTTACTATAGGGTTAGGGTAGGATTAGGGTTTGGTTTAAGGTTAATTGCATGTAATTATGCATAATTTACTGTTATTACTATAGTAAGTACATGTAACATATGTAACAAGGACACTGTAAAATAAAGTGTTACTAAAATTTGTTTTGAATGACTGATTCAATGACTCATAAACTTCACTTGTTTCATTACTGGATGAATCAGTGTTTTTTGAATGAATGATTAAATGACAAACACATTTTTAACAGTCACTTGTCGCCACCTACTGGTGTAACGATGTAATTGATACAATCGGTATTTGAAGCGTCGTTACTTTCTTTGATCGCTTCCATAGACATAGTGTTTATATCCTAACTATAAACGTTTATCCCAGTTATTCTATGATAACTTGAAATATTGTAACAGAAATACTGATGCTGTGTGGCTGAAAAGACTGTTTTAGTGAAGCTGTTTCATAACTATGACTCTCTGGGCTGTGATCGACTGTACTTGTCCAAGGTTTAATGGACAGATTAATCTTTTCCAAGTAGGAATGATATCACATGGGTGTTTGTGATATTTTAACGACTAATCGTGCAGCTCTACTGTTGAATGATTTGTATGAAATCAATATTGCATTTGAAGTTGTGCTTATATTTGGGGGAAAAACTGCACTCTTTGTGTGACTGCTTAACTATATCACATGATATCAATATATCCTAAAAGACAAATACTCATACTCATTTTTACTGCATTTTAACAGAGTAAATCACACAGTAAGCCTAACCTTACCACTCTTCTAGGTGTGTTTTTGTTTGTTTTTTGAGAAGTTAGGGACATACTCAATAATGTCAGATTGCACATCATTAAAACAACAATTATGATATCATCGTAGACAAAATATATATCTCAAACCCCTATGCCAAAGTATCAATGAATCAGGATGGTAAGGCAACTCTACCTTGTAACTCATTGAGACGATTTACTTTTGCTTTTAGTCGTTTGCGGAGGTCATTTATTTCCTTGTCAAGGTTTTCTTGGTCTGTTGAGCACAAATAACAGCCAGAGGCAAAGTAAACACGGAGAATGTATAATTAAGACAGAAATATGGTTAAAGAGGGCATGCTCACCTTTAAGGATCATGGATCTGGCACGCTCTTGGGGGAATTTGATGAACATATTTCCAAAACACACCTTAACATTGTCTAGATTAGATTGGAGTACACATTATTGTCATGTTCAGAGGCAAATAGCAATAAGCTGTTTAAATAATATTATGGTGCAGATAATATCAGGCAAAGCCTCCTGAGATCTGTAGAGGACATTTGTTTGGTTTCTGAGATCATCAACTTTTCAACTTAGATCATCATATATGCGTCAGCGTTGAGTTTCTATAGGGTACCATCTTATAGGGCTGTTATAACATATTAAATAGGTCAAATGTGTTTGAGGATTAGGGTCATGATAACTTTCTCTTCTTGGTTTAAAATTAAGACTATTCCTATTAAATAAATATAAGATATTCTTATGAAACTTAAGCAATTGAACAAATTAATATATACACTTACACTGTATATATAAATCATCATGTAATATATTTCATAACATAGATTTAATGCTTATCAAATACAGACACTAATTGTGTAGAAGCTACAGCAATAACTTACATGTAACCCTATTTTATGAACACCTGTAACGGATGACGATACTGAACATATAAATGCAAATGCAACATATAAAATAAGATGGACTGTCGGACAACAATGAGATCTCATTTTCTGACAGACGAATACCGCATGTAATAATAATATGAACAATATTTGGGACTTGCCGTTTGAGGAATGATTTCGTAAAGCGTTGAATGCTTCTCGATTTCTGTTTCTCCGCAAATCCAGATCCACAATCTGTCAATATTTAAGCGACGACTCATTAATTTACCCGATTTCAGCCACACTTCTTCTTCTTCTTATACATTCGACTACTACAACAAATATATGAATTCATACGTACCTGTTGTTTGTCAGCAAGTATGTCTTCTGCTGCAACCTCTACTTCAGTCAAATTCTCCAATATTTGCTGTGCACTCTCGTCCATGCTTGACGATTCTGTATATTGTGCGCTGGAAAAATAGGCTCGGCTGATGACGGAAACAAGCTCTGCTCAGTTTCAGTTCCGCCCTGCTAGCCGCTGACTTCGGAACCGCATACCGGTACTATTCTTAGAATTTTTGTCATAGAAAAAAAGATATGGGAAAAATAGATAGGAAGAGTAGTATGTTAGTATAAGGTTACGAATTCAGCAAATTTATGCAAGCTTTCGATAATAATTTCTGTAAACCTTCGTCTTCGCTACAAAAAAGCTTTTATTTTTATTTTTTTATTAATATTTTGCAAGTAACAACAATTAACATTCATTCCATTAACATAAATCCTACTGACATTTGTAAATAACAATGAGTAGAACAATTGACTTGGTACGAGGGACACAAAAATAGCTATTTAACTTTTCCACTTTCACTGACTATGGAAAATATTACAGTTCATTTAACTCTGATGGTCTTCGTTTGGAGTGACACTCGTGGCCTTTGGGGTTTCCAGGCATAAATATCATATGATATCTATGTTTCCAGGGACCCCAGACAATAACATGTAATTTTGTAACAGTATAATAGTTATTTTTTTAAAACGTTAAATGTAATTTTACTCTGTTTATTAATGTTTTTACTCCACATTTGTGCAGTTTTTGGAGGATTTATGATATATTTTAAATTTTATATAAATACATTAAAAAATGTTTTTCATTTTTTAGGTTTTTATACAAAAACAGCTTTTTATGTAAAATTCACTTTATAAAAGACCCAAATTTTTGCCCATATTTTGGAAAAAGTTGAAAAAGTTTTAAGAGTAAAAAATAATCATTTTAGCCACTAGATGGCTATAGAGCTCCACAATATGCTATTTGCTATTTGACTAACTTAAAGATATCTTTTCAAGTTTTTCCAGTTGGATTCATATCTAACTATTATGAAATCATAATTCTTACAATAAAAATGACTTATTTTTTGTCTAAGTTTTAGCATTTTTTGTTCTGAATTTTTTTTTAATCAATGTTACATTATGATTAGAATCAAACCTAAAAAAGATCAAAGTTGAGTTTTTAGAGTTTATCATTTATTTCAATCTTCTTTTTTTCATAAAATTGTACAAATGTAATCTACAATTCAGTTACTAACTGTAACAGAAGAGGTATGTACAGTTATATAATATATTGAGTACAAATACATGACATGAACATCAAAATGCAATGAACTGAACAGCATAACAAATGAGCAAATAAAGCAGTAACTTTTGTCTCCTTCTCTCTCCCTCTCTCTCTCTCTGTGTATGTGTGTGTGTGTGTGTGTGTGTGTGTGTGTGTTCACATTGTCGATGTGTCAGTGTCACCAAATTTATTTTTGTGGTGGTTCCGCATTTTGGACTATTTTATGTGACATAAGAGAGCAGTTTATAAGAGAGCAGTTTTTATTTTTTATAGTCTCACAAATTTTTCCTCTGTGTGTGTGTGTGAGAGCATGATAATTTTGCATTGTGAATGTTTTTAGCACTGTTTTTATGTCTGTCTATGTGTGTTCTGCGTTTTTTTCTGATTTTGATGATGAATTTTGTCTATTTTTTTTTTAGTAAATTTTTTAAAAAACTTTGACAAAAAAGTCATTTTTATTGTTAGAATTGTGATTTCATAATATTTAGATATGAATCCAACTGGAAAAACTTGTGAAAATATATTTTTCAGTTAGTCAAATAGCAAATAGCATATTGTGGATCTAGTGGCTAAAAAATTTTTTTTTTACTTTTAAAACTACATTTTCCAAAATATGGGCAAAAATGTTACACTAAACCATGTAAAATTATCCATGTTATCCCCATAAATGAAATTTAGAAATGTGGGTCTTTTATAAAGTGAATTTTACATAATTTTTGTATAAAAACCTATTTAATTTAAAATATATCATAAATCCTCCAAAAACTACACAAATGTGGAGTAAAAACATTAATAAACAGAGTAAAATTACATTTGTTAAAACAAAAACAAAAACAAAAAAACTATTATTCTTTTACAAAATTACTTGTTATTGCCTGGGGTCCCTGGGGACCCCAAAGACCATGAGTGTCACTATTTTTTTCACGCTAACATAAAAACAGATATCATTACAATTTTTTTGTTGTTGTTGTAGATCTAGAAATGGTTGAGAGTCGTACAAAGTTTCATGCCATTTGGACAAAGAGATTTTTTTTAAAAAATTCAGCTAATCATTTGCGGGTTAAAAAGACCCCGAAGACCATCAGAGTCATTCCCAAAAACAAAATAAGTTTTCAATTCGTCTCAGTACATTTCCCCCCATAAAAGTAGTAAGTAGGCCTATTTATTAACATTTATATTATTACTTACTATTAGCCTACTATTCATAATGGATAACTCGACTTTTGTTCTTTGTTTTATTATTTTATTTTATACATTAATTAAGGGTTGTAACATCAGTGAAAAATAAATAAATAAATAATTAGCTAAAATAGTGTCGAAAAATAACAAAATCTCTGACCAGACTATAATCACAATTTATTTTCTTTTTTTTTTAACAATCAAAATATTTTACATTCATGAAACATTAGACATATCCATCACATCATACATGTATAAATGAATAACCTTTTCATTATGATGGCCTCTGTTCTCACAACAATTATTTGAACAGAACACTGTTTCTGAAACAAAAAAATATAAATAAATTGTAAAACAAAATTTAAACAGTAGAACGATCATGAATCACAAAATATTTTGAAGGGGGAAAAACTAAATGTAAAAGGTAGCATGAGTCTCGTCTGAACGCATTTCAGTGGTTTTAACTGTTCTTTTGAATTTTAGTTAAGAGGAAAACATTCATAAAAATATCCCGATTTTAAACAATTTTGAGGTATTCAGAATTCAAAACCACTGAACAAGCATTGACCATCAATGCCATATCGCCCTTGTGACAACTTCTTCCCTAATTCAAAATATGATTTCTACTTACAGTAGATGATATTAACTTATTTATATTGTAGCAGTAGTGATGGTAAGAAATTAATCTGTTCCCAAAACATCTGGAATTACTATTACAAACTCCTCCCGTGTCAAGAGGAGCTTTACAAACATGTTTTATTTATGGCCAACACATTCAACTTTTGAATCAGGCACAGAATGTGAACAAAATTAAGTTATATGATGTAAGATGTCTGATTTTTGCTCACTGGGACAGTCAAGTTGAGGGTAATGGTCTATTTCAGTGTTAACAGTGAGTCTTACCATTACACACATTACTGTAACAGAATAATCTGTATAATCTGCAGACATATTGCTGAAAAAAATAAATAATATTTTTTGTTTATTTACCTGCTGATAAAATTTGCTACAGAGTAATGAATGTAGGCGTATATTGCTATTACACAGCAACAATAAAAGAACAATTACTAAAAATAATATTTTAAACAAAAATAAACATGGGGTACAGCATGCGTATAGTGTTCATTTTTAAAATAATGCTGTCATAAACAGACAAAATTATTGTGCTGAACTTAAGAGGCTTAAAGGCCCGTTCACAGCGAGAACGATACGATAAAGACGTAAATCATTCTAAATATAAAAGAATAGCAGAGTCCACACCAATATCCTAAATCCTTGTCCTTGTGGGGACATGTTTTGGTCCCCATCAGGAAAACAGATTATAAATCATACTAAGTGATGTTTTTTTAAACTGTAAAAATGCAGAAGGTTTTCTGTGATGGGTAGGTTAGTGTGTGTGTGTTTGTGATGAAATATGTACATGTATATGTATAGTGTAAGACCACCCAGAGTTTTTCGATTTTTGCGTACGTCAGTTGTTCCTACATTTTTCGTAAATTTTGAATACAATTTAGAACAAAAGTTATTTAAAGTATCATGATTTGTTCATGAAAACATTCGTACACAAATCCGTGCGTATGCACAATAAGAGAATGACACCTGGTGTCATTGCATTAGATAAAAAAAATAAAAAAAAATAAAAAACATCACACCAAATATCATTTACAATCTTTAAAGCAAAACTACGGTGGCCGAGAAGGGTCACAACACAAACAAACGCCACAACAACTACATATGCAGAAAACACCTCCAAATTCAGAAAACACAAACGCCACAACAACTACATATTCAGAAAACAACTTCGTCGATTTCACATCACGTACGCTGCAAATATTCACAGCACGAGCAAATAGGGAAACGAACTGCAAACTGCAAAGACACAACGGAAATGTTTCCAGGGGGGCCATAATCAGTGACGGCTACAAGAGGTAAGTGTTTCCAGAGCCCGTCTACGGCCTTATTAGACATTCTCTGGTGTTTCTCTTTTATTATGACAGACTTGTCGATGTGCTCTGATACCGAAGTGGTTTGCAGCACAAAACGGACAGAACATTTCAATCTGAAAAATAAATAAATAGTTCAGATATCAGGACAACAATGTACAAACGCCGGTAATGCATCTATTTAGTGACCAGAAGCGAGCTAGCCAGCTAGTTTCCAGCTAACAACGTTGGCAGAACGTTTAACAATTATCTGCATGGACTAATACGTTATGGGGACAATAACTTAATATGTTGAAAACACACAAAACCACTTCGGTATCAGAGCACATCGACAAGTCTGTCATAATAAAAGAGAAACAGTTACCTCTTGTAGCCGTCACTGATTATGGCCCCCCTGGAAACATTTCCGTTGTGTCTTTGCAGTTTGCAGTTCGTTTCCCTATTTGCTCGTGCTGTGAATATTTGCAGCGTACGTGATGTGAAATCGACGAAGTTGTTTTATGAATATGTAGTTGTTGTGGCGTTTGTTTGTGTTGTGACCCTTCTCGGCCACCGTACAAAACATCTCACTATAAGGTTTTAAATGATAAATCAATACTGTTGGAAATGAAGACAACTTCCTGTTTGCAAAACGTCATGTCCATATATGTGATGAACATAGTTATCAGTTGCCTACAGTAAATGTCATTGCACAGATTTCTCAGAAAATACATAACCTGGTTTGATATTTTCTTATCAAATGCATTGAAATTCATTCATTTTACAGAAAGTGTTTTCCCAGCCAGTTACATTGTGACAAATTCGACGTGTTTCTGCTTCCTGGTCGGTCGACGAGTTGCCGAGTCTCTGGATGTTTGTAAACCCTCTGCACTTGCAGCACAGGACAGCGTGGAGTCGCATTCGTAGCTCTTCCACTGTTCACCGTGTCCTTGCGCCGTAGAGCCGATCTCCCTGACGCTGACACAGGAGCGACTCCTTTCCCCCGGCCTTCTCTTCTTCACATTGCACACACCGGCTGCTGTGGCCCGGTCAGGATTGCACGTGAATCCCGCCGGATTGCGAATGTTCCCAGCGGCCTGCATGCGCCTCCAGTGGCTGCTCTCGCTCAGAGGATCGCTGAGTCTGTGCTCCCGGGATCTGTGTCTCGACTCCGTCGGATGAGCTCTGCTTTCACTGCTGCTGCGTTTCGGCAAACCTGAGGCCTGACGCTTCTTCTCCAGGAGTGTGTGGTGATGGAAGGCATGAGAGCGGCACGATCCGTTCAAGATGAGATACTGGCTCTGGCATTGTGGACAAGTGCAGCTTGAAAGCTGACGGGTGGCTAAAGATGAGAGTAACGCTAAAGGGAACGCGCGCTGACACTGGAGGATACATTTAGGAGAGCTGAGGCTGAGATGAGAAGACGAGTGGCGAACTTTAGGCATCGGGGTGTTGGATTTGCTACTGTCTTCTTGGACACTTTGGATCTGATGCCATTCAATCTGCAGTAGCCGGTCCAGGTATCTCTCGAGCTTCCCGACGGGCTTGGGCCGAGGAACGCTCTTGCCGTCAGTGTTCAAGTACACTGCTAACTGCTTCAGGCTCCAAGAATTGAAAGGAGGGGGTAAGAAATCTGGATAGGATCCTCTGTACTTGTCCTGTGCAGGTCTGGAGGTCTGAAAGTCCGACGGATCGATGACTTCTGCTCGCAGGTCGAGGTCAGGCAGAGAGATTTCAGCGGGAAACACTGAATATCGTTCAGAATCGGAGAGGTCGCTGGCGCTGTCCTCTTCTCTGGGTTTACTTTGCAGCGTGCAGCCTTCATCTTCGTCTTCTCTCTGCTCTTTCACAGGCCTTACGCTTGAGCTTTTACCTCTGCCACCATTGCCAATCTCTTTTGTACCATTGCTGTTTTGTTTTTGTCGCCTCTCCTTTTGTCCATTTTTGGAAGTCGCGGGAGATTTGATCTTGGAGTTGTGTTGCCTTGAGGAACCAAAAGTCAAGTCTTAGTAAATGATATAACATCTGGACACACTTTGTTTTAAAGTGTTCATGTATTGACATGAATAATGTACATGTTCTTGTTAGGGGTTAAACGGATTGTTGTTGATCCGTACGCATGCATTGCAGATTAATTTAAAGTTTAACCGCCATAGTCTTATGCAAGTTTATAATTTGCATGTGTTTTGTCTTGCTAGATTGCACATTCAGTAGATTTTAAACCATTCCAGTGCTAGAAGAGGCAAAAGAGAATTTAATTCGGTACTTTCAGAGAGCGCACAAACTCCGAACTGATTCTTCTTTTGCATCTTCATGCACTTGGATGGTAGCCTGGCAAGCCAGACAGACCTACATCAAGATATTGGGTCTGGCAACTCACCATAGACACGACTCAATCCGAGGGGCGGGATAAACGGCTGTCTTTCAAATTCCCTCTGCACGCAATAGGACAGCGCTTCAACCAACCAGAGCGTTTTCCCAACAGCGGAGCTAACGTTAGTTGATAGATTCAACTTTTGCCATATCTGGCCGGCAAAACTACGAACACATCTTCCTTTTTTTAAGAATGACTTAAGTGCCGTTATATGCTCTTTTCTCAAAGAAAAACTTAACTCCAAGTCCTCCAGAGTCGCGGACAAAGCCGATTCAAAAGATGTTCGCCAGCAGCAGCCGCCATTCTTTGTTTTCAAGTGGCAGGTCAAGTGACGTCGCAACTCTGTCGTCATTATGTTAAGCCCGCCCCGCCTACTCTATACACGACGTGATTGGCCTGACCCAATTTAGGTTTTTGCAGCTCGAAAGTCAATGGAGAGTTGCTAGACTGCCCTGGCTGCAAAATACATTTTGCTGCCGCTAGGGTGCGTCTAGATTTCTAGGCTACTTGGATGGACAAATACACACAAAATACCAGTCTCGGCAAGTATTCTTGTAAACACAGTCGGTTATGTCTCAAGAGAAAGTGAACAAGAGAAGCATGTGCATCATTATAATGGATCTGTGCATTCGGTCTTAAAGTGACAGTAGCCTATAAACACCTGCTGTTGTCTATATGTCATTAATATTAATCACACTACACTACACAGATTTTACATAGATTAATCTATATTAAATGTATACAGTGAACATAGTGTTATTTTACATTTAATAATTACATTTCTGTACCTAAAATCAATACTACAGTTGCTTGTGATTTGTGTATTTGTTCTTATTTTTTACTCACTTGCCTTTAATAATGTCTGAACTTTATTAGTTAGGGTAGTAGTTTTTAATGTGGTATTGGAGTATCTACTTAAAGTGTGCTTGAAGTAATAAATGGAAAGCAAAGTTACCCATCCCCAAAATGTAATTTTTTCTTGCTGATCCGAAAAAATGATCCGATCCACGACTCAAAAAACGTAATATGATCCGAACCGTGAGTTTTGTGGTCCGTTGAACCACTAGTTTTTGTCTTATTGTAATAATTAATTCTAGTAACATGTAGACTGTAAAATACAACATTTATAGATCAACGTGCCGTATCTAACCTGTTTGTGGTGTTCGCCATGATCAACATTGTGTCAGGTCTTGTCCTTCTTAACCTCTGCTGAGAGTCCTGTAGACACAAAGGGAAAAAAGCACTTATACTTCACATGATGCGTTTGATATCTACTGGTATGTTCTATTAAAGTGCCCCACATATGGATCCAAATACAGTGTCTAAACCCCGCCTTTCCGAGAGCATGCTCTGCTCTGATTGGTCAGATAGTCTGTTGTGATTGGTCGACCTCTACAGCTTGTGTTGGAAACCAAACGCCCGTCATTATATCTGAATTTCAGCTCTTCCTCAGCACTTGATACACAGTGATACGAACAGTATTGATGGTGTCAGTTTTACCGTATCAATCTCATCCTTTAGAAGTGTATCAATGGCCCTGTTTTGACCTGGTATTAAGAAGCGTTTTGGTGGATCGGATCACAAGTAGACGAGGGAGACACGTTCCTGTTTCTTCTGTCTGCTTTCGACCACTTCTGTCCTGATTTCTTCGAGGGGAGGGTCTATGGGCGGGTAAATGTATGTTTTTTATCAGATCTTTCGAGCTAATAGGCGAAATAAGCTCGTTCAATTCACATGTGAATAGGCGACCGGAGACAACGGAAAACGTACGGAGAGCAGCAGCTTTCGTTTCTACTCTGACACGCTGAGTGTGTGTTAGAAATCAGGAATGGTGAGAGAACATTGTGCTTGGTACGTTTTTCATCTTCAAACCAAACTTGGGTCTCCAGCCGACAAAAGCCAATGTGCTTCCCATAAACTTTACGCATTCGGTCAGTAGACGGAGAGAAGACGTTCATTTGTGGCTGTTTGAACACATGAGCGTTTACACTATGATAGCAATCCGGTCGAATGCATTTTTAACTACCTCTGCAAAAGTGGCTGAAAGTGGACAAGCTCAAAACGTGAGCGACCCTAGTGTCCTAGTGTCGACCCTAGTAATGCGATCAACCAAAATGTTTCTTAATACCAGCTGTAAACAGGGCCAAAGTGGATTTGCTCTGTCAGCAGAAAACAGCGTCTTCTCCACATGAACAACACGAACCAAACTCTTCCAGTCTCAGATAAACTACAGTGTTTGAGGGTCAAAGTAGACGTTGTTCACGACAGCCAATGAAGAACATAGACTGGCATTATGCAAATCTGTTACAAACCTACGCAGATTCAGCAGGAAGCGAGACTGGAATTACAGACGACTCATTTCAGTTCAGAATCGGTTTTCTTTTTAGCCACTTTTCCACTGTCGGGCCAGTGCTAACATCGTGCCAAGGCCAAAATCAAGCTGCAAATTAACTGGAGTATATGTAATTTATGACGTAAGTGGGTGCATTGCAGAAGTCCAGTATCAACAAGAACACAGATGAAACATGAAACCAAATAAATGCATGATTATAATAATATATGATTAGTCATGTGACTAATAGCCTAACTCAGTTTATCTGCACTTTGCAGACCTTTTACATTCACATACAGCTCTATTACACACTACATGAAAAGTGTGTGGTGAATTTAATTGCATTAAATTGAATTATCATTATATTATTATATAATTATTATATAAGTTTACACACAAATACTTACAGGTTCAGATGACAGGCTGATGCCACTATTCGGTGGTGGATGCAAAGGCACCTTTGTGGTTTTCTTGCTTTCAATGAAAAAGTGAGGTTGGTCAAGATCAGAAATAAATGGATGATTGCTGAAGTACAGCCCATACATTCAAAATCACCAATATGAGGTTAAAAATTTAAAGATGTTCACTTATCCAAGTTATTTCATCATAAATGGATGACCTGGCATGCAAGTAAAACATTGACCTGAATTTAATTTACAGTTATTTATTTATTTTACTTCTTACCTTGATGCATGTCCCAAAGCTTTAGTTTTTGTTCTATCTGAAGAACGAAGCTTATTCTGACTGTTGTGGACAGTGCTCTCCTGTAAGACTGTTCCCATCACTCTCCTGAACGGATGAATTCTCCTGTATTAAAGCCACGGAGTCTTTTGATTTGAAGGCTCGTCCATTTTTTCTCGTTCATGTGCGGTTTACTCCCACTGTCCCTTTAATCCTCTGTGCATCTGTCCCGTTCTGTAGTAAATAATTCAGCACAACACCGGATCAGCCTGAGCCTGTGTGTAATGAGATTCATCGGTGAGATTAGGCGTTCTCGATTCTGTCTCGTGCACTGATCTAATCGATATGCGGTTAATAGTCTGAATCCTGTGAATGAGGATTTACGCAGGCGTGTTTCCCAGATGTGAGGATGCTGAAGGGCGCATTGTTGTGTGGGAAATGTAGTTACAGTGTCACAGGCTCAGGGTCGCTGTAGTCTACATGATACTGTAAATATGTGGACTGTAAACGAGCGACGCGACAAAAATACAACCCGAAGCGCGATATTGACCATATAGTTCTAGTTCTCGTGAATGGAGATCGACGCTATGCATTGTTTATATAGGCTACATGCAGGACGTGAGAATCTCATGTAGGCTACAGTCTAATAATAATCGTTGGTGTGTTTCGACTACTCCTCCTATGAGATCAGTTAAATGTCATAGGCGCTTGATCTCTGCGTATATTATTACAGACACTCTGAGTGCAGAGGTCTTTTCCACCTTAAAATTATATGTGTTTATTAATCTTTCCGAGGTCGTTCTTCGTAAAGTTGCCGTAATTGAGGTAAGAATCTGTTGCCAGATCTAGAGATTTACACTGAACATCTTGATTATATATATATATATATATATATATATATATATATATATATATATATATATATATACCTATAAGAGACCTGTCAACTTTGCTTATTAGCCTAAATCAGAAGTAGGCTCGTTGTAACACACATGGTTTTAAAACTTTCCATACATGCTAGCATGATGAAACTTAGTGTATATTTACTAGTTGCCATATCAACACTATATAGAAAAAAAACAAATGCGTCAAAATTAAAAATATGTCTGGAAGATATCACTGAACATTTATTTAAGCATAGCAAGTACAAGTACATTTCTTACTGAAGTTAATTTTTCATCTCAGTATTTTTGTATTTAAAATCAGACAAATCTGATATTATTTTAATCTTGTTATTTAACTGTTAAGATACAGAAGTTATTTAATGCAGATATAACCAGCAGAAGACACTAGCCGGGTTTAAATCCCAGTTGTGCTGGTGGGGCATGTTGTCACACTGTGTTACAATGTGCCCCATTAGAACTATGATATTATAGGCTATTCCATACTTTTATGATTGCTATTGAGGAAAAAGGTGAATAAAGACTGAGGGCCATATTTTTAACGATCATGGTCTAAAGCGCAGGGCGCAAGTTCACTTAGGGCGTGTCCGAATACACTTTTGCTAGTTTAACGATGGGAAAAATTATCGGCGCTCCTGGCGCATGGTCTAAAAGGGATGTCCCTATTCTCTTAATGAGTAATGGGTGTGTTTGGGGATTTACGTGCGTTAAACCAATCAGAGTCTCATCTCCCATTCCCTTTAAATGCCAGCTGCGCTCGCGCCATGGCAGATTCGCTATTTACATTACGGAATTTGATAGTGAAAAGACCGAAGCCGTCTCCAGAGCGCAAACGGATCTGCTCGTGCGCGAGGTAAAAGTGCGCAAGCAGACCATCTACGGGACAAGCCGGATTCCACCATATCTTTATGTACACAATAATAATATTTTACAATGTAATCCTTTTATTTAAAATATGTGGCATGTTTGTGTGCTGTTGTGCGTCCCTGTGTGTTTAATAAGCAGAGTGTACGCGCGTTGTGGACGCGCACATTACTAACGCGCTCTTTAAATAACAAAAAATTAAATATTGCACCATTGACTTTAGACCAGGTTTCAGTTGGTCAATGGCTCAGTCTATTTCAGTTCCTCAAAATAGCAACGTGCCAACAATGCCCAGAACACACCTCTTTTTCAGACCAGCAGCCCATGGGCCCACAAATGGGCGCAAATGCATTTGCTATTTAAACAACGTGGTGCAGGACTTGAAAATGAAAACTGCGTCAGGCTGAAACTAGCAAAAAACATTTGCATTGTGCCTGGCACTGCATTGCGCCGGGTGTAAGATAGGGCCCTGAGAGTCAATATTCAGAAATTATTCATTATTATTAGCCTATGTTTTGAACTATGCTGTAGCCTATAGTTGTGTTTTGTGGTGTGTTTGTTGCCACTAAAAAATTACTTTATTACGATTTTGCAAAAATTGCAATATTTTATATGAAAAAGTTAATAATTGGATTTTATTGACAAAATATTTTAGTTTGTCTTGTATATTTTTTTATTAGATCAGATAACATTTTAATCTGTCATATGGTGGTCATGTTACAGACCTATGGGGCATGTTGTCACATTTCACTTCCATTCTTTCGGGGTAAATCAAGAAAAAAGTATACACTGTATTAATGAAACAAAACCACATAATTGTACTAGACTGTGAAATTAATGTTGAAAAAACAAAACAAAACTCTGAACCCCAAGTGAATTTACACAAACTGAGATAGTCAAAAAGTGTTAGGTTGTGCCCCGCTCTCCCCTAAGCGTTACGTGTTACTCGTTTATGTTTTTAGGCTTTAGTATTAGGTGAACATTAGCCTGGCAAGCCAGACCTACATCAAGATGTTAGGTCTGGCAACTCACCATTGTCAGGGCTCAATCTGAGGGGCGGGATAAACGGCTGTCTTTCAAATTCGCTCGGCATGCAATAGGACAGCGCTACAACCACAGTGGCGGTTCTAGACCACAGTAACTGGGGGGCCAGGCAGGGGCCACTTGTGCTTTTAGGGGGCACACCTTTAACATTTATCTTAACCTATTTTCAGTATTATTTCAAGTAATTTTTCACCATGTCATGCATGACTGCAATCTCTAGCAAAAGCTAATAAATTATATTAGCTAAGCTAATAAAACAATTTCAATTCAAATGAATGTTTCATTATGTTTAATTGTAGTGTGATATAATGATCAATAATAACACATTTTTAGCATCTAAGCACATCTAGGCACTTTTTTACACCTGGGGTGGGCGATATGGCAATAATATCATATCACAATTTTCTTTTTTTTTCAGGAAAATCACGATTTTATCACGATTCTTTTTTCATGTTGTTTTTTCTATTTTGCATGTGACTGAGCATTACAGCCAAACTAATGTCCCTATTTTAAAAACAAAGCCTTATAGGTAACAAAATATAGGTAACAAAATATAAAATAAAAAAGAATGGCAGACATTTAGGCCAAAGTGGCGAAGATAAAAATCTTTGTCACTATTTTCTTTGTTATTAAAAATTAAGAACAGAGATACATATTACACATACACAACTTAATATACAAATGAAATAAATGTGCTTTAAATAAATGTGCAGATCACAGTGCTTTATTTTTTCAGCTATAGGTGTATTTAACAGTAGAATTGAAGAAAGTAATTAAATAAACAAATATGAAAATAAAACACAACAGACTTAAAGTTCTCAGTCAAGAGCAGTGAATGATTTCCTCTGTGTGTTTTGTTGTTTTATTAATATTAAAGGGATAGTTCTCCCCCAAAAAAGTCATAATTTACTCTCTTAAGTTGTTTTAAACCTGAATAAGTTTCTTTCTTCTGTTGAAAATAAACGTTATTTGAAAGAATGTGAGTAACCAAACAGTTGATGTACCCCTGTGACTTCCAGAGTATATTTTTTTCCTACTATGTATGGAAGTCAATGGGGACAAGCAACTGTTTGGTTTTGGGTGAATTATCTCTTTAAGGACAAGCGGCAGCATGTTTATTATTAGGGCTACTGTCTCTTTAAGAACTGCACGCGACGCGTCTAATATACACGCATATGACAAGCAGATTTTAATTAATTTTCTCTGTTTGCTTTCACTTTAGACATAACCAACTTTGTTTATGTAAACATTGTCTGTATTTGACAGTATTAGCGCAATATAAGACTCAAAAGATAACTTAGTCCAGTAACAGGCTTTTAGTGCATGTGCGCGTCGAGTGTACGCGTTTAGTAAAGTGCATATTTGAACAGCGCATCAGCAGCGAATGACATGTTTAACCGGCAAGGCTTTAAAGGAACACTCCACCGTTTTTTGAAATAGGGCTTATTCATATTCTTTCATACATTTAGATAGGTGGGTAAATGCATTTTTGTCTCAGTGCATGCATTGTTTTAGTTTGACAGGGTCGGCGCTAGCTTAGCTTAGCACAATGAATGGAATCCTTTGTTGCCAGCTAGCATGGACTGAGTAAAAGTGATAAAAAAAACAAAAAAAACCACGTAATTACTTCTTGTGGCCAGCCTATTCACAACGAGTACAAATAGCGATGAAGATTAACACTAGGCGATTTCTTAGGCAGATACTGACTTGGGACTATATTATGGGGAAGCACAGGCGAAGCACGGCTACTTAGGCGAAGCACTGCTACTTGGGCGCAGACATATTACGCAACACATGAAATCCCACGACTTACCGGTGTGCAAGGAGTCAAAACACAGAAGAACAACACGCGTGATCTGCACCGAGTGTCTTCGCTTTTGGATTGTTTTTTTTGAGAAGTTACAGCAAACATGGTAATTATCTGCGTAGCAAAAGGTTGTGAGAACAAGCAAAGGACATACACGAATGTAATGTTTCACAGAATTCCATCGAATGTGGAACTGAGAAATAAATGGCTAGCTGCTCTGGAGATCTGTACTTCAATGCCTCTTTACAAAATCAAACAGTATCGTGTTTGCAAAGAGCATTTTGCACCGGAGGACTAAGTTACTTTGAAAAAATGGAATATGGGCCTAGAAAGACGGTACTACGTCTGAAACATACGGCTGTCCCCATCCCATCTATTTTCAAAGCACAGGCAGAACAAAGTGCACATGTAAGTTGTCTTTTATTACTCTTCCTTATGTTAATCTGTGTCTTTATTCGGTTGTAAGATAGATGCTGAGAAGCTGTAACGTTATATAGACTACGGTTCAAATAACGTTAGCCTCCTCTAGTATAACCTCATGTTGAATTCAACCTGTTTAGCATGAACAACCAAACTAAAATAAAAACCGCTGTTATCGTTACCTGTAAAATGAAATGACTGAGGGCTAAGTTAGCTATATTTCTCTCACCGAGTTAGGCTCAGGAGTTTTAGTATAACTACTATGAGGAGAAGGCTACAAGCAGTTTACTATACATGTGTCATGTTTAAAATAATCACTTACTCTGTGGACAGCTGTCCATTTGGTCCATTCGGCGTGGGGCGTTTTTTCCAGTTCACTTTATCACACCGGAAAAAAAAATCGAGTACTGCCGGATGGATCAGCGCCGTGAAATCCTCGGTAGCTGTGACACAACTGCGGGCACGCTCATCTTGATCTGACACGTTGAGCCTGGTTATCGATGGCAGTAACTTGTCCCACTCGCCACAGCACAGACACTCTATTTCAGTCGGCATATTCCCCCACATTCACACCACCAGTTCGTGCTGGCTCTCATCCTCACGTCCTCGGGCTGTTGAGCGATCGCAACCTCCGCCTGTCGTTCTATTTCCACTCATTTTCTGTAAACTCTTGTATATAGGTATAGTTCTGGCTCACACAAAATCAGCCATGTTCATCGCCATTCATGTACTGTAGGGAAAATAGCCAGGCAGCTACTATTCACACCGGTATGTTGACGGAAGTCGTGGGATTTCATGTGTTGCGTGATATCTCTGCGCCCAAGTAGCTGTGCTTCGCCTAAGTAGCCGTGCTTCGCCTGTGCTTCCCCATAATATAGTCCCAAGTTAATATCTGCCTAAGAAATCTGCATCGCTATTTGTACTCGTTGTGAATACGCAGGCCACAAGAAGTAATTACGTGGGTTTTTTTTTTTTTTTTTGATCACTTTTACTCAGGACATGCTAGCTGGCAACAAAGGATTCCATTCATTGTGCTAAGCTAAGCTAGCGCCGACCTTGTCAAACTAAAACAATGCATGCACTGAGACAAAAATGCATTTACCCACCTATCTAAATGTATGAAAGAATGTGAATAAGCCCTATTTCAAAAAACGGTGGAGTGTTCCTTTAAAGCACATGCAAATGATGAACTTTTGTGAACTGCAGTGTCCCGTTCCTCTGCGTTAACATTTGATGTGAATATACGTCGTGCTGCAGTGTAGCCTATAGATGAAGGCGCCGCAACTGATAAAATGCGCAGTTGTTTGGTGTGATTTTACAATTCCAAATTTAGGGGGGCCAGAGGGGGGGCCAAGCTTGGTGACACGGGGGCACTTTTGCTGCCGCTAGCGTGCGTCTAGATTTCTAGGCTAGGTGAATATAGCATAATGAAGAAATTATTAGGCTAGTGTGTCCAAAAAGGATTTAGACACTTTATGGCAAAGTTGGAAAAAAAATAATTCTGAATGTCTTGTCTTTACATTAACATAAAGTTTGCCATTATTTTGGCAAAAACAACATGTAACCAAATTTAAGGTTATTTTGGTTAGAAGTGTGTTACTCATAGCTGGACTATATCAGGTCTATAGTTAACCTAGACGGTGAAATGACTTGAAATTGCTTGCTGGGAAGCAATTGATAGATTTAATCTGCGCGATTTACTGCAAATCTTCTGCGATTTTCCCCTTAGTTGGTCAAAACAAAAGTGGATGTTACTTACTTGTTCAGAGGACATTTTCTGGTGTTGTAAATTCTTATGTTGGTCATACTTCCAAAAGTATAATCTGTGATTGCGAATGTCAGTATCCACACCGTACACAACCCACGTAATGTTGATAATTCCGCGAATAACTGCAATTGCAGATTTCGAACAGAGATGGCGACAAAGAGGAAAAACTACAGACTGCAGCTTTAAGTTAATATTACTCAGTACTTAAATGTATAATTACACTGTTAAGACATCTTCAAATAAAGTGTAACTGAAAATTGAAATGATAAAACAATTCTGTATTTGTACACTTTATAGTTGTTAAAAAAGAGTGGTCAATAGTTTGCAAAAATGCCTAAAAAATATTTACGTTCCGGAAAGCTGCTACTTGGCAAGTACAGAAACACTCATATATTTTCACCTGTGACTTATACGTGAAACTACATAATTTGTGTATTGCATATCTTCTTACATATTCTCCTTTTGCTCATAGTAAGCACAGTGAGAATGGAGTCTCATCCGCATGGATCTGGACCTGCCTTGCAGTTCACAAGCGTTTTTAATGAAACATTAAGACCTGTCAAGAGCTTTCACCTTCCGAACATCTCCAACTCACTTCCACACAGGACCCCGGTGGCAATACGACCCCCGAGCCCAAACCCAGGTCCTGCTCAGTGTCCCGTGGGCCGTCGCAGGCCGTCCTGCGAGCCGGAGCCGAAGCCCATCATGAGGAGACGTGCGAGATCCCTCTCGTCCTCCACAGACGCGCACTCGTGCAGGAACATGCAGGTCCGCTTCGTGGACTCCCTAGGGCTCGAGCTGGAAGATGTGAAGTTCTTCAAGGCCAGCGAGGATCCGCGAGTGCCGGTCCACGTCATCACAAGACTTATGGCCAGTTCTGAGCTCGCATCCAGGAAAAAGCTGGAGCTGGAGCTTCCTTACTTCCAACCGGCCTTCCCTGATAATATAAGTGCCGAGTCTGGATTCCTCGAGCGCTTGATCCAGCAGAGAGTTTCCCTGGAGCAGATGTTTTACTCCGAGCTGGGGATTATAGGAACTGTGCAGGTGCTGAATCTGGCGTATGAGAAAGAGGTGACGGTGGTCTACTCGTTCACAGACTGGAAGAGCCGTGCGGAGAGTAAAGCGAGCTGGATCTCCACAGTCCACAGAGACGGGTCTGATCCGGAGTCTGATGTGTTTCGTTTTCACCTGCCTGTCCCTCCGTTCATCATGACTCCTGGAGCCGTGCTGCAGTTCGCCATCCGCTTCCGGGTCACAGGATCCGAGTACTGGGACAATAATGCTGGATGTGATTATAAACTGACCTGCCAGACGTATAAATTAACGGTGCCTAGAGAGTGTGAAGATAGTTTGGTGCATTTCGTTTGACTCTCACCTCGTTGCATTGAGATATAAACTTACACATCATCTGAAGGATCTCTTATAGAGCCACGCTTTTGCACAAGCATGCAAAGTTGGAAGTTATCATTAAAGGATTAGTTCACTTCAGAATTTAAATGTCCTGTTAATTCACTCTCCCCCACGTCATCCAAGATGTTCATGTCTTTCTTTCTTCAGTCGAAAAGAAATGAAGGTTTTTGAGGAAATTATTCCAGGATTTTTCTCCATATAGTGACTTCAATGGGGTCCAACGGGTTGAAGGTCCAAATGTGAGTTTCAGTGCAGCTTCAAAGTCTCGACATGATCCCAGCCGAGGAATAAGAGTCTTATCTAGACAATCCATCGGACAATTATTTTAAAAAAAATAAACATTTCTATACTTTTGAACCACAAATGCTCGTGTTGCACTAGCTCTGCGATACGTAATCCCGTTGAAAGGTCACGCGTGACATGCGGGAAATACCAACCTAGTGTTTACAAAACCAACGTGCAAAGACTAAGTCAAACGCCATTTACAAAAATAATAATAAATAAAAGCTAAAACAACAATGTCAGACGATTTTGAAGTTGGAGAAAATGAGATGGAGTTTTTCACACTACCCTACATTTTCAGGTTACCGTCAGCCTGATTACGTAATGCATCGCAGAGCTCGTGCAAGACGAGCATTGTGGTTAAAAAGTATATATAAGTATAAACATTTTATTTAATTTTTTTATTATAAAATGGCTGCTGGTTTGTCTAGTTAAGACTCTTATTCCTCGTCTGGGATCGTGTCGAGACTCACATTTGGACCTTCATCCCGTTGGACCCCATTGAAGTCACTATATGGAGAAAAATTCTGGAATGTTTTCCTCAAAAACCTTCATTTCTTTTCAAATGAAGAAAGAAAGACATGAACATCTTGGATGACGTGGGGGAGAGTAAATTATTAGGAAATTGTAATTCTTAAGTGAACTACTCGTTTAAAATGGCTCTAATTTCAGGACTGACTACCACCCAAGAACAATTAGCAGATCGCTTCAGTGTTATTACTGCAGGAGACTTTTGTCTTTAATTGTCTCTTCAAAAATAGAACAAACTTCATGCACATTCTTTCAATTCCTTTAGAACTCAGAGCTCGTCCGCGAGCGCTATTCATTAACATCTCTTTGAGTCGGTCTTGTTGTGTGTGACTGATTGTCTTGCATGAGTTTTACACTAAACATTTATTTGGATTATATGGCAACACTTTACAGTAAGGTTCCATTTGTTAACATTAGTTAACATGAACTAACAATGAGCCATACGGCAACGTTAATTTCAACATTTACTAATACACTCTTTAAAATCAAAACTTGTATCTGCTAACGCACGGTGAACTAACACAAACACTGAACAATTGTGGTTTAACAAAAGTTAATAAATGTTGTAAAAATATATATTGCTCATATTGCATTAATGTTAATGGTAATCTCAGATTTCATTTATAAAGCACTTTCAAAACCAAAAAAAAAAAAACGAACCAAAGTGCAATAGGCCTACATAAATAACATATAACTCTAAAAATCAAACAAACATAGAATTGTCCATCCATAGCAAATCACTTTACAGTATCAGACCTAATCAAACACCCAAAGCCTGATAAAAGTGTTACCAATTATCCAATGAGGTTTTGTACATTTTTTCTGTTGTGTCTAACATCTTTTCCAGGTGTGATATGTGCAATAGACATTAAAGTGATCATGTAATGCACAAGCTGACTTGGCAAGTTATTGTATAATGCACTTATCTTTATTCGATTCCGATGTTACTCGTTTTACCCCATGCAGCGAAACAAGGTTATTTATGCTCTCAAAGTTTGTATTTTTAGAGAAGGATACATTTGAGTGATCATTGTTTATGTGACTCTTGCATTGACCTTTGCCCGACAGAGATTTGTGTATCAGTAAATGGCATCTGAGGAAGGCCATCAATGCGCTTCTGAATCTACAGCTGGAAGAGCACATGATCGAAACCAGAGGTCAGGTCTAAAAATATACATCGTCTTTAAACCAATAACAAAACTACTGTAAGTACACCTTCACTTTTGACACATAACCGGACAGTTGCAGTGCATATCTGACATTCGTTATTTGATGTAGGTTGTGTTTTCTATTGCAATATAACTTAATTAAACAAAAGCTATATCTAGAGTTATTGTCCTTGAATAAATGTTTATGATTTTTTAAATATGTTATACTTAATTTTTATTTATTTCATTTCTTTAATTGTATAACAATGAATAGTTGTGAAGGAGGTTGTTGATCCTCAAAGAAAGCATCTTTGGTTTTAAGCACTTCTGTGAGTGAACACTAGGTGGCGCTGTGAATCAGCAATTCTTCAACATATGATTAAAAAAGGACAATAAAGGCAGACTGATGTCCACAACTCCTCAGAACAGTCGTTTTGTTTCTTGTTTAGTTTAGTTGGCTTTATTATTATTTTTATCTGAATGTTGGATAATGTGCAATATTACATATTCATAGGCACTACTTATTATGTGTTTTTAAATAAATAACTATCTGTATGACAAACTGTGACCTTATTTGTCAGCTTATGTGTGTGAAATAAACAAATGGACCCTTTTCACATTTCCGGGGTTCTCAGAAGCGGTAGTTGAACTGGAGACGACAGCAAATATCATTTTTGTATTTGCATCTGCAAGAAAGATCTGCGTTTCAATGCCCTGACAGAGAGATATTAGCCTGTTCAGTGGCTCAGGCGTCCAGTTTTTCCAATGAAAGGAGGCTGACCCAGTTTAGGAGCTAATTTTTTATGCATGAGCTTTAAATGCCTTCATTAATATTAATCATTCCGTGCAAATAAGCGCATATAAAAGAGGAGGTTAGATGCAGATCTCATTATATTCAGGAGGGATTTTAAATTGATGATAGCAGTGAAAAGGTTTATGGCTGAGAACGTAAACCCATATTCTACATTTACACTGTGTCTTTGTCTTTAGGCCTGCACTGACTGACAGCCACGGCAGGAAGTGACATCACTCATCAGTTCAAGCTCTGTGTTATATCACACACATCAATCACTCCTCACATCATTCCTGCTGTCAGTAATATAATCAGCATGCTGAACATATACTGTTCTGCCAGCAGACCTGTGGACTGAGAACACATCAGATAATGTGTGATTGTTGAAACGTTAAACACATCTACCAGTGCTGATCTGACATTCACACGTTGTTATGTAGATCTTATAAAACCAGTGGAGAATATCTGCCAGTGTTATTTTATTACTAGCCTATTTGTATTACTTTTTAAAAAAAAAAATATATATATTTTTTTAAGGTACACTATGTAACTTTTTTGGTTCAAAATCAAAAAATAAATAAATAATGAGTCAATACATCATCAACCCTCTTCCGAAACATGTGTATGTCTTACCCTGATTCACTACGGTAAGCTTATTATAAGTGTTTATATTTCAACCTGACAGGATGGTTTTCACAGGGAAATTGCGTACATGTGTCTCGTCAAATCCGTAATTAGGTTACTATAGTGTGTGTGTATGTGTGTGTGTGTGTGTGTGTGTGCGTGTGTGTGTGTGTGTGTGAACAGAGGAGAGTCTGTTGGAGAAAAGAGAACGAGACCGAGCTCGTAATAAAACAAGAATCAACATCAGATCCTCTGTGTCTGTGTGTGTGTGTGTGTGTGTGTGTGTGTGTGTGTGTGTGTGTGTGTGAACAGAGGAGAGTCTGCTGGAGAAAAGAGAACGAGACCGAGCTCGTAATAAAACAAGAATCAACATCGGCTTGGCTTTAGGAGATGGAGAATTGAGGGGTTTGAGATGTTGTAAAAGCGACGTGTTTTATTACACGTCGCTTTTACAACATTAAAAGTAAGTAAGATAACACATAAGATAAGGTCAGTAAGATAACATATAACAGATAAACTGTCAGAGAGTTCACTGTAAAGCATTATCTGTTGTGAAGATCATCTCATTATGGTTGTTGTGCTGGAGTTTATTAATGAGTAAAACTACAGTAACTCTTCAGCTTGAGATCTTTCATCTAAACTGGTTATATCTCTAGCAGTGAATGTTTTATGATCAGCAGGAGAATCATATTAATCCGCACAGAGCCGAAGCACAACCACAACCACAACAATGTTCTTCTGCAAAATACATGCAGTTTTGTTTTTTCACCACTAGAGGGACAAAAGATTCATCGAGTACGTTCACATTTTGTAGTAGTCAAAAGTAGGTCTAAATAGTTTTTATTTCAGTTTTGGTTATTTTAGTAGCCTATCAAGATAAATGAAACTGAGAAATTGTGTTTACATAATATTAACTTAAGTTTTTTATGGTTTATTTTATTTCAAGTAACAAAGATGTTTTTTTGATGCTTTTAGTTTCAGTTAACAATAATAACCCTGATCTCTGCATATTTTTCCTCTCCCCAAATTTGTCATAACCGCAACACAATAATAAATAATTTAATAAGAAGGCTTATATTGACCTATTCATATTTTCAAATTGAAAATATATTATATTACCTATTCAAAAAGTTTTCACAGGTAAATTACAATTTTAACAATATTTCAAGTGTAATTTATAAGATTTGTTGTATTTTGAACCCAATCTTTCTTTGTAAAAGACATTAAGTTAATCATACAGATTTCAAAGTTAAGGATTCATTAGTTTGAATATACATTGAATCAAACACTATAATAACATCTTAGTTGATAATTCAGTATACTTTATTTTAGACCAAACATCCATGTTTCGGTCGTGACGGCACATTTTCGGTAGTGACCACATCACATTACAGAATTTTAACTCGCATAATAAAACACTACTAAAACATAAGATACTAATGATTTTCATCATAACTGTACAAAAATGTTGTTTATTTCCCCCAAATAAATGATTATGTGTTCCCTTTTGTCACTATCAAAACGAAAATGATGGCATGTTTCGGTCATAACTGTTTCGGTAGTGACAATTTTAGATACTTTTGAGCCTATTTCAAAGATGATAGCCAGCACATGCTTACCTAGCACAGTTCTGAACAGTGGTGCACACATAAAAACTAAATTTGATGGAATTAACCCCAAAAAAGTTTCCTTAATTGCAGAAAAAAGGTTTTTGGTGAGAGAGAGAGAGAGAGAGAGAGAGAGAGAGAGAGAGAGAGAGAGAGAGAGAGAGGGAGGGACAGGAATATTTCCTGATAAAAATGTAGGTGTGTGTTTAAAATCAGTCTCAGCCAATGGACTAAAACACACACTGTTTCGGTAGTGACATGAAAATGCGGGACACATTTTTTAAAATAAAGTTTCATGATTTAAAAATAAAATATAAAATAAATGTGGGGTTTTTTTTACTTTACTTTCTAAATGAAATCAAAACGATATTTTTAAAAACAACAATGGAAAAAATTGGGGGGAAAAAATTCAATATAATTTTCACAAGTTGAAATTTAGGGGTTAGGGTTCGGGACAGCCACCTCCCAATTGAAAGTACCGAATAAATTATGATTTTATACATATTAAGCTTACTTATATTTTAAATATTATTGTGGGATTCAATAGATAATAGAAGGATCTTAGTAAACATCTAAAATTTGAATACTTAAATGCTTTTTAAATGTGTTTTTTGGTTGTCGGACGGCAGTTTGCACCAATTCTGTAGAATGGCCCGTATACAAAAGTAATAATGTGATGGACAAGCATGAATTTCAAGATGTCTTAACATGAACTGCAGGGACTGAGTCATTTTGGGAGTGGTTAGTCTGAAGGTCTTGAAATTACCACTGTGTAAAATTACACATTTCACATTGCAAAGGAAAATTGCAGTAAACAGTGTTTGTGTGTCTAAGTGTGTTGCTGGCACAAATCTTCCTTCACCACAGACAGCGATGAATGTGACGCTGGAAAATCTCCATTAGAAGGAGAGAAGACTCAGCTGCTTAAAAGTGCACTGTTTTCTGTTAGTCATGCAATTGCATGCGCAAAATGTTCCTATTAAGTGACAGATGATGATCTGTGGTGAGAAACACACACCTGCCTGCTTCACATCGGGTCAGAAGAGCTTCATGTCTCTGTTCTGGAGAGTTTAGAGCAGATTTCAGATCTTATTGACGACTACTGTCATAGAGGAAGACTTTATACTCACTCTCACAGGTTGGACAGTGTTAACTCTGTCTCTTTCTCTGCTGTTTCTATAAAGCTCCTTTGGAGAATAAAATGAGACATTAATGAGACAGTAGTTGTTGATCTATAGTACGAATGTATGACCCGAGGTCATTTCTGATCCGGTCTGTCCATGGGAACTGAAACCATGACTTGAGCAACTACTATAGTAACGCACCACATTTGTGATTTTACTTTGATAAGGGTTTACACAGACTTCACGTGTTGGAGAACACAACGGTTAAAAAGAAAAAACAAAAACTAGTGATCAACAGTGCTGTAGTTTCTCATCATATGTTTCAGTGATTATGTAAATATTGTCTTTTGTTCGTCACTTCTTCATTAAGCTCCGAGGGAAATGGTGTGTGTGTGTGTGTGTTGTAAGATTAGTGTGT